>NC_134404.1:107922236-108225236 GCF_038048845.1 Mixophyes fleayi | reverse complement strand
AAACTAATACCACCTGGGGTTTAATGGAATTCATGCAAAAGCCTTGAAGCAAGTTGATAAGTAGAAAAGTAAGTGATTCATAGTGGTTTGGTTCAATTACCTTAACCAAGGGCTCATTGACTGCCTGAACGGAGAGCGGGGGGGAAGTAATTGCCCAGGAATTGCCCTTGATTTGATTTTTGATACCCATCTTGTATTACTACTTGTATTTGTTACCCACACTTTTCAGTTCTACTCGTAAATTTGTTTTCGCTTTTGTTCGTTTATGTGAACTGTCTAACTTGTTTGTTCTACTACCATGCACGCTGTGGAACTTTGCGGCACCCTATAAATAAACACTAAAAATAATTATAATATTAATAATAATTTAAAATGAAATGCAAATAAACTGATATATATCAATCTATTTGCATTTTATTTAATTAATTATATATATATATATATATATATATATATATATATATATATATATATATATATATATCTTGTTAACCTGATTAATTTAACCCAACAGTAAATGCATCAATGCCAAAATACTTATGTACTTTATATGTGTGTACATTTAGTGCTGTATATCTTGGCTTTAGGTAAAATAAAGAGATAGAAATGTGGCCAGTGCAAATGATCATGTAGACTATGTAAGCGATCACTTCCAGGAAGAATAGCATTAAATCAATCAGTAGTTTGGCTATAAAGCCTCAATCAGTAGATGACTCTAAAGTTTTCTTTGGACATTTTTATCGAAGCATTGATTAAAAGCAACACTAAATGTCATTGCCTGGAGTTAACCTTTTTCCGCATAATGTTCAGGATAATAGAACGTGATGTCATAAATCTGTGTCAGAATATGCAAATCACAGGTTTACAGATTCAGTGCTTATGAAAACGAAATAAAGTGGTCAAACAAAAATCAACAACACCTTGGAATAGACAAATCACTTTGTTACACAATTATGTGCAACTATATATCAGTAGATGAGACTAGATGTGAAAATACTGTATATGTAAAGTATGTAATGTGATAAACATTTGAATCAATTAATAGAGTATAGCAACTTTTGGACAACCATTGATATTTAGGTATGTGCTCCCTACATGTAGTGCTTTGTAAATCCACTCCTTGGGGCCACCAGTTAACTGAATTCAGCTGCCTGTCAAACTGTGCAGAAGTTAGAACTATCTGTGGACTGTACTTTGTGGATATCTCCTGTATTTTGTGGATTTATACTGTACTCTGTGGATATGAACTGTATTCTGTGGATATGTACTGTATTCTGTAGATATGTCCTGTATTCTGTGGATATGTACTGTACTTTGTGAATATGTATTGTACTCTGGATATATATTGTATTCTGTGGATATGTACTGTACTTTGTGGATATGTATTGTACTCTGGATATATACTTTATTCTGTGGATATGTATTGTACTCTTTGAATATGTACTGTATTCTGTGGATATATGTTGTACTCTGTGAATATGTACTGTATTCTGTGGACTGTACTCTGTGAATATGTACTGTACTCTGTAGATATGTACTGTATTCTGTGGATATATGCTGTACTCTGTGGATATGTAGTGTATTCTGTGGATATATATTGTACTCTGTTGATATGTATTGTACTCTGTGGATATGTACTGTGCTCTGTCGTTATATATTATATCTGATGATATGTATTGTACTCTGTAGATATATATTGAACTCTGTTGATATGTATTGTACTCTGACTATATATTGTACTCTCTGAATATGTACTGTACTCTGAATATGTAATGTACTCTGTCAACTGTACTCTGTGAATATGTACTGTACTCTATAGATATGTACTGTATTCTGTGGATATATGCTGTACTCTGTGGATATGTAGTGTATTCTGTGGATATATATTGTACTCTGTGGATATGTACTGTACTCTGTCGTTATATATTATATCTGATGATATGTATTGTACTCTGTAGATATGTATTGTACTCTGTAGATATGTATTGAACTCTGTTGATATGTATTGTACTCTGTGACTATATATTGTACTCTCTGAATATGTACTGTACTCTGTCAATTGTACTCTGTGAATATGTACTGTACTCTGTAGATATGTACTGTATTCTATGGATATATGTTGTACGCTGTAGATATGTACTGTACTCTGTTGATATGTATTGTACTTTGTGGATATGTACTATACTCTCTGGATATGTACTGTGTGCGGCCAAGTCATTCAGCTATTTAATACAATGCATACCCCTGCCCTAGCTTTCTGCATAGCAGGTTTAGGACATCAGCCACAACAGCCTTCATCTCTGTATGCTTGTCTGAGTGGCAAACTGAATGCTAAAAACATGTAACTTAGGGATCTCAGAATAGGGGTGCCCCACTGAAAGACTTAATGGGTAAGTTGCCTCAAAAGTCGGAATTATCAAAAGTGGACACCCTCTTTAAATAAGAGATTAAAGAAGAATTTCAGTACCATCAGGGCCAGCAAGAAGAAACCTGTGCCCCAGTGCGGCAGTTTCTCCCACCCCCAGATTGCAAATACAGCTTTGGAAATTAAAAATTATAATGATCATGTCCCCACCAACTTACTCTGTACCTTGCAATTCAAAATTACTTTTTTTTTGTACTAACCTAGCTTAACTGCCCCCTGATACACTGTAGTCTGCTGTATTTGAAAATACATTAAAATGGACCGGTATTAATGTGTAGTAGGACAGAGCAGATAACTTCATAGAGTGGTGGGACTACCGAAATGTCAAATTCATTACCATGCAGCCTGGGGACAGAGAGATAGTAGTGTACAATTTCAGTGCCTGTACACAGTTTCTGTATACTGCTAAAACAATAATGGATTGTGGGCTAATACTATTATTGTGGTTTCACAAATGGGTGATTGAAAGGTACAGCAGTTATTTTAACTGGAAAACCTCTGGAATCTAATAGTAAGTCTACATGCATGGACAGAAGTTTTGAGAATGACACAAGTATTGGTTTTCACAAGGTTTGCTGCTTCAGTGTTTTTAGACCTTTTTGTCAGATGTTGCTATTGTGTACTGAAGTAAAATTACAAGCATTTCATAAGTGTCAAAGGGGAGAATTCAATTCAATTCCCCCGAAGTTCTGACACGTTAAACGTATTACCATTACTACGGTAATATTAAAACGGCTTTCTGCTCGCAGCTCAGGAACCTGCAAGCAAAAAGACAGCGTTAAAACTACCCTAATAACGGTATTTACATGCACTATTACCATAATAACGGTAATAGTGCACAGGCCACGTTACTTTTTCAAGTAAAACGGCCATTTGAATTCCCCCCAAAGGCTTTTATTGACAATTACATTAAATTTATGCAAAGAGTCAATATTTGCAGTGCTGACCCTTCTTTTTGAAGACCTCTGCAATTCACCTTGGCATGCCGTCAACCAACTTCTGGACCACATACTGACTGATGGCCGCCCATTCTTGCCTAATCAATGCTTGGAGTTTGTCAGAGTTTGTGGATTTTGTTTGCCCACCCGTCTCTTGAGGATTGACCATAAGTTCTGGGGAGTTTCCTGACCATGGATCCAAAATTTTGATGTTTTGATCCCCGAGCCACTTAGTTATCACTTTTGCCTTATGGCAAGGTGCTCCATCATGCTGGAAAAGGCATTGTTCGTCACCAAACTGTTCTTGGATGGTTGGGGGATGTTGCATTTGGAGGATGTTATGGTACCATTCTTTATTCATGGCTGTGTTTTTAGTAAGGGTGTGCACCGGGCACTTTTAGTGTTTTGGGTTTTGGGTTCTGATTTGTTTTGCCAAAACACCTGACGAAAGGTTTTGGTTCTGATTTCGGGTTTTGGGTTCTGATTTATATTAAAAAAAAAAGATTAAAAAGCACTAAAATCCAGTTTTTCACTCCTACGCTATTATTAACCTCAATAACATTCAATAACAATCATTTCCACTAATTTTCAGTCTATTCTGAACACCTCACACCTCACAATATTGTTTTTAGTCCAAAACGTTGCACCGAGGTAGCTTTCTGGACTGCGTAGTGGAGTGGGTCCGGTACCCAATTTGGTACCGGGGCCACAATACCTCCTCCAACCATGGTACAGAGCATTCATCATTGAGATCCCATCAAGTATGTAAAAGACAGACAGGGTCGAAGTGTTATTTGTTGACTTTGTGAACAAAAAAAACTGTCCCTGTTGCAAATCTTCGTGCAATGAAGAGTGACTTTTTCATTTAAAGGCTCAAGCTTTCAAATGTAGTGTTTATAAGTTATATTATACTTTTGGTTTAGTTTGTTTAATTTGTTTTAATTTTGTTTTACTTTGTGCTCATGGCAAACGACTGTTGAACGGTCACATAATGCCAAAAAAAGAGTTGCAAGATGGAATTGTCCTTGGGCCCTCCCACCCACCCTGATGTTGTTGAAATAGGACATGCGCACTTTAACAAACCAATCATTTCAGAGACAGGGCCTACCAAACAACTGTGGCTGAAATGATTGGTTTGTTTGGGCCCCCACACCAAAAAAGCTATTCATCTCTCCCTGTACAAACTAAACAGGCTTTACTGAGGCAAGAGGTCGTCCTCATCCTCTGATTCCTCTCCCCCTTCAGTGTGTACTTCCTCATCCTCATACATTATCAATTCGTCCCCGCTGGACTCCACAACCACAGGTCCCTCTGTAGTATCTGGAGGGCAGTGCTGTACTTGATTGAGGAATTGATAATTCATTTTTATGAACATCATTTTTTCAACGTTCTGCGGAAGCAACCTCCTTCGCTGCTCACTGACCAGGTTCCACGCTGCACTAAAAACTCTTTCCGAGTACACACTGGAGGGGGGACAACTCAGGTAAAATAGAGCCAGTTTGTACAGGGGCTTCCAAACTGCCTTTTTTTCCTGCCACTAACAATATGGACTGTCTGACATGTCTATTTGGATGGTGTCAGAAAAATAATCCTCCACCATTTTTTCTATTGTGACAGCATCCAATGCAGCGACAGTAGACATGTCTGCAATGGTTGGCAGGTCCTTCAGTCCGGACCAGATGTTGTCTGCATCCCCGCTAGCGGGTCTTTTAGGAAAACTGGGTTTTTCCCTCGCTGCCACAGGTGTGGAAGAATATGAAGGTGGAGCTGTTGGCATGTCACGGTCCTCTTCAGAGGACAATTTCCTGACCAGCAGGTCTTTGCACCGCTGTAGACTTGTGTCCGCCGGAAACAGAGACACAATATATGCTTTAAACCGAGGATCGAGCACGGTGGCCTGAATGTATTCCTCTGACTTTAAAAGAGTGACCACCCGCGGATCCTGGCAAAGCGTACGAAGGGCTTCATCCACAAGAGCTACATGCTTGGTGGAATCGCAATGGTTTACCAGCTCCTCCCTCACTTTCTCCAGCTGCTTCTGCAACAGCCTGATCAGGGGAATCACCTGACTCAAGCTGGCAGTGTCGGAACTGACTTCTCGTGTGGCAAGTTCAAACGGCTGCAGAACCTTGCACAACACGGAAATCAGACTCCACTGCGCTTGACTCAGGCACATCCCTACTCCTTTTCCTATGTCGTAGGTGGCTGTGTAGGCTTGAATGGCCTTTTGCTGCTCCTCCATCCTCTGCAGCATATAGAGGGTGGAGTTCCAGCGCGTCACAACCTCTTGTTTGAGGTGATGGCTTGGCAGGTTCAGACTTTTTTGATGTTGCTCGAGTCTGCGGTAGGCACTGGCAGAATGCCGAAAGTGTCCAGCAATTTTGCGGGCCACCGCAAGTATCTCCTGCACACCCCTGTCACTCTTGAGGTAATGCTGCACCACCAAATTAACGGTGTGGTCAAAACATCGGACATTCTGGAAATTGCCCATATGTAATGCCCGCACAATGTTACTGGCGTTGTCTGACACCACAAATCCCCTGGAGAGTCTAAGTGGGGTAAGCCACTCCGAGATTATTTCCCTCAGTTTTTCTAAGAGGTTGTCAGCATTGTGCCTCTTACTAAAACCTGTGATACACAACGTTGCCTGCCTTGGCACGAGCAGCCGTTGTTGAGATGTTGCTAATGATGCAGCTGCTGCTGTTGCTGCGGAAGGCGATGCATCTACCCAGTGGGCTGTCACAGTAATATAGTCCTTAGTTTGCCCTGAACCACTTGTCCACATGTCCGTGGTTAAGTGGACAGTGGGTACAATCGCATTTTTCAGAGCACTGAGGACACTTGTTCTTACTTCTCTGTACATTTTTGCTATCGCCTGCCTAGTGAAGTGGAATCTCGAGGGGATTTGGTACCGGGGACACAATACCTCCATCAACCATCTAAATCCCACTCCACTGATGGCGGACACCGGACGCACATCTAACACCAACATTGCTGTTATTGACGCAGTTATCCGCTTTGCCATAGGATGACTAGTGTCGTACTTGGTGCTCATGGCAAATGACTGTTGGACGGTCAATTGTTTGATGAAAGACATAGCGGTCTTACGACTTCCCCTCTGGGAAGATGACCGACTACCATCAGCAACAGCAGCAGTGGCAGTAGTAGACGTATCGCTGCAGGATTCCTCGGATGAATCCCGTATTGAAGAGGACTCTGTCTGGCTGGTGACATGGCCTGCAGGACTAAATCTGATGGAGATCGTGGAGGAAGTTGACGAGTAGGGTGTTGGTGGTATGTATCCAACAGGACCAATGGATTTAGGTGTCCCTGGACTGCCGACGGTCCTAGCCACAGGTCCTGAACTAAACACTGAATTATGAAGGTTCTTCAGGTGACGTATAAGTGAGGATGTCCCTAGGTGGCCAAGATCCTTACTCCTGCTTATTTGAGCTTTACATAAGCTACATTATGCCATACATTTGTTGTCCGGATTCGGATAAAAATAACTCCAGACAGAAGAGGTGGATTTTTTGGTCTTCTGACCAGGCATGACGATGGGCTTTTTCATCCCATGGACAACAACTGTTTCCCCCCCTGGTGGCTCATTTATGATAACCACATCAGCATCCTCCTCATCAAGTTCCTCCTCAGCGCCAGCTACATCAATATCCTCCTCCCGGTGTACAACATTCACACCTTCATTAGCCAAATTTGTAACTGTACTGTGGGTGATCCTTCCAGCATATGCAGAGGGCGTGCTGCAAATGGTGGAAGGAGCCACCTCTTCCCGTACAGAGATGGGAAGGTCATGCTTCGCAAACTACCAACACCCTTGGACTCACCTTGGGGATTTGTGATGTCATCTGTTTAGAAGACAGAGTTGTTTGCTGTGTTATTGATGACAGCTTAAGTCTCTTAAATTTTTTAGAGGGGGGGAGGAGGAGGAGGGCTTAGATCCTTGGGTGAAGCTGAACCACTAGTCCTGAACACGGGCCAGGGCCTAAGCCGTTCCTTGCCACTACGTGTCGTAAATGGCATATTGGCAAGTTTTCGTTTCTCCTCAGATGTTTTTAATTTTCTTTTTTTTGGTAATTTTAGTCAACTTTGGGTTATTGGATTTTACATGCCCTGTACTAGGAGATTGGGCATCGGCCTTGGCAGACGACGTTGATGGCATTTCATGACTAGTGGCAGCAGCTTCAGCATTAGGAGGAAGTAGGTCTTGCTCTTTCCCTACATTATCCTCCAAATTTTTGTACTCCATTATATGCAGCACTAATGAGTGTACCCCTAAACCACACACACTTTGGAAATGCTTAAAAATTGAACGTAGTAAATGTAATATAGATTGCAGTACCTATTCTCTGGAACTGCTTAAAGAATGAACGTAGTAAATGTAATATAGATTGCAGTTCCTATTTTTTGGACTGCAGAAACAGTGAATGTAGGTACTGCAGTACTAATATTTCAGGACTGCAATAATATATTGCTCTAGAATTTCTTTATACTTTTCAAATTATTTTTTAATATTTTTTTTTTTTTTTGGAGTTTTTAATAATTAGACAATTACTATGGACTTAGCACAAAAATGCACAGGACTAAAGCACCACTGGACTCAGCAAGGACAGAGCACTGGACACAAGCATAAAGCACAACTGGACTGATCACGCAGGAGTACCACTACCCTACAACCTCCCTCTACCCTGATCACAGCCCACATGAAAATGGCGGCCGCTAGCGGGGAATTTATGAAATCCGAGTCTCGCGAGATCCGATGCGAGACTTGGACGTCAGAGCCTCAGTTTCATTTCTGGCACCGGAAATACCCGAACAGTGCTCGGATCCCGTCGGATCTTACACAGGACTTATGGTAGCGCTCACCTTTCCTTCTCTGGACAAGCATTTTTCCAGATGCCCCAAACAATCTGAAAGGGGATTCATCAGAGAAACTGACTTTATCCCAGTCCTCAGCAGTCCAATCCCTGTACCTTTTGCAAAATATGTTTTTCCTGGAGAGTAGTGGCTTCTTTGCTGGCCTTCTTGACACAAGGTCATCCTAAAAAGGTCTTCAGCTCACTGTGCTTGCAGATGCACTCACACCTGCCTGCTGCCATTCCTGAACAAGCTCTGCATTGGTGGTGCACCGATCCTACAGCTGAATCAAGTTTAGGAAATGGTCCTGGCGCTTGCTGGATGTTCTTGGGTGCCCTGAAGCCTTCTTCACAACTTATGGAACCTCTCTCCTTGAAATTCTTGATGATCCAATAAATAGTTGACTTAGGCGCAATCTTAATAGT
This sequence comes from Mixophyes fleayi, assembly GCF_038048845.1. Classification (NCBI taxonomy): domain Eukaryota; kingdom Metazoa; phylum Chordata; class Amphibia; order Anura; family Limnodynastidae; genus Mixophyes; species Mixophyes fleayi. The sequence continues at coordinate 108,216,573 of NC_134404.1, read as the reverse complement.
AGCAATATCCTTGCCTGTGAAGCCCTTTTTGTGCAAAGCAATGATGACTGCACGTGTTTCCTTGCAGGTAACCATGGTTAACAGAACAAGAACAATGATGTCAAGCCCCACCCTCCTTTTAAAGCTTCCAGTCTGTTATTCTAACTCAATCAGTATGACAGAGTGATCTCCGGCCTTGGCCTCGTCAACACTCTCATCTGTGTTAACGAGTAAATCACTGACCTGATGTCAGCTGGTCCTTTTGTGGCGGGGCTGACATGCGGTGGAAATGTTGTTTTTGGGATAAAGGGCAGGTGCACATAAATGTCAACCGTCCCATTGTGACTTTACCTCTGAAGCTGACAGGTGCTTTCTTCATTGATCACACATATGTTATAGGATTTGTTTGACATATTTTAAAATATTTTTTTGCTTCTTTCATTTGTATGCAAGAAGGAATATTATTTGTACATTATTATATCAAGCCTAATAGCGCATGTGTTTTTCATTATCAAATTAAAGGTTAAACACACTTTTACTGTGTTTTCTTGTGTGTCTCTGAACATGTTGGTGTGTGCATGCCTGCTGTAAACCTGGCGTATATGCTACAGGTGCAGAACTGGACGCATCTTCAGATGCCTATGACTCAGTACATGGGAGCAAATAAGCTATTTTAATGGGCATTGCTATTAGTGTATCGGGCCCAATAACTATTTTAGGAGCAATAACTGTAACTTCTAATTTTTTGTAGTTATTGATCAGTCTCTAGTAGCACTATGGATGAATGCTGCCCATGTTTCTGTGCATGAAACTGCTTGTTTAAGGTCCTACCAGAACATCTCAATAGAATCTGTGTCTGGACTTTGGCCAGGCTGTTCCAAAACTCTACATTTTGATACAGACTTGTTTTTGATGCCTGATCCAGCAGTGTTTAATCTCACAGACTGATGATCTCATATTTCCCTGTGGAATCCTCTGATATAGAGCAGAATTTCAATCAATGATGGCAAGTTGGCGAGATACTGATGCAGCAAAACATCACCAACTATGACATTACCTATACCATGCTTGACTGTTTGTATAAAAGAGTAGAGTCAGAGATAACGGGACCATTTCCTGTATAAAATTCAACTTTTTACTCATGTGTACATATAACGTTGTTTAGAAATCTTGAGAATCATCCAGGTGCATTTGGGTGAATTTCAGGTGAGGACTCCTGTTTTTATCACCATACACCATTTTGGCAAGTGTTTTCTTTTATGATAATCAAGCACACTGACCTTAGCCAAAGCAAGAAGAACTTGCAGATCCCAAAATGTTACACCAGGTTTTATTAGGGTGGCCCCTCCTAGGAGGATTAATAATTGCCCCAAACTTTTTCTTTATAGACAATTTGGCTCCAACTGTAGTTTAGCTGCACATACCAGTCTTAAAGATGGCTTTATAATTGTTTCCAGAGTGATAAGTATCATCCTTTTTGTGGGGTATGGAAACCTAATTTTGATTATGGCATAATGTGCCATTAAAACCCTTATGCTATCATCTCCACTCCGAGGGTGCCTAACACATTATGATTTTGATTCGGAATTAGGTTGGTTTAAACCTAGTTTGCCACAAATTGCAGCATGTATGGGCCCAAACAGTTTAGCAATCCTAATTAACATGTGATTGAGACCTATCAGATGCCAGTTGAGGTGGATGCAGCAGCTGGAATGTCCCCGCTTCCTCCCAGACCCCTAGCAGCACTCCTCAGAGTAGGGGGTCAGGAGGCTACTGCAGCATTTCTGGGCTTCTACCTAAATTTGCTGTGGGGCCCCAGCGATGAACTGTTCCACCCCTGGATTGATGGTTAATGTAGTTGGACTATAACCAAATCTGACAGTGAATGCGGTCATTGCCAGCCAGCACTGATGGCACCCTGTAAGATCCATCTGTTCAGCCCAAGTGTTCAATCTGTGCATCTTTCAGATTTGACGTGTATGGTAACAGACGTCTGGCTGCTTGGTAGCTGCCCCGAGCAGCAACATTGAACTGTGTATGGCACCTTTAGTCAGATTAATATTGTCCAGAAGTGTTCTACATCAGACCCCACACGAAGCCAAACGAAAAGAGCATCAAGGTAAAAATAATTTAAAAAATTAAAATAAATATATAATCTGAAGAATATGGCAGAAAAAGGCTCCTACCTTAATATAAAAAGTCATTTATTTGAAACCATTCACAGCATCAGTGATAAAAGCTCAATGCAAAAAAAATAGGTAGATATGAAGACTAAAACTGCATATTCAGGAAAGTCAAGCAGATTATCCATCCACATTAATATAAACCCACACTCTGAGATCAAAAATTACTTCTCATATAATAGGGATATTCAAAGATAGTTGAATGCTGTTTCTCAGAAAAATAAACCAAACATATAAAGATGGATGTGAACAGTAGCATAAATTGCTGTTAATAACTCACAGCTTGGTGTGCACAATATCTATAATATTCTCAGTGATAAAAGCGATATCCGGTAAATCAATAATATGCAGAGGAGGCGAGTGGCCAGCTCTCCTCACTCTCCGCTGATTGTGTTCTTTGAACAGATGGTAAACTCAGCTGCAGCAAGGAAACCGTAGGCTTTAATTTTCGTTGGTATATCGCAATTAAATGGGCTCCTAGCTATTTTTTTTAAAGATTCTGTATCTTTAATATTCCTAACTGAACATGTTTTCTTTTAGAATCTCAGTAATCTTTCAGCTGAGTCCTTTTGATTGTCAGTGAACTATGATTGGCAGCTCCTGCTTTAAGGATAGCATATAATCTCCCAGAGTGCTGGGTATACTTAGCTTTGAAAAAGTAACAGTCTGTGACGAAACGCGTCAGTCGAAAGACATATCTGTGGGGAAATCAGATATATTAGTCCTTCTATTGGAAGTCTTATTGTTGTTACTAAGATTATCATCAGCACCCTTTATAAACCCAGCAGTGGTATGAGATAATGGATCAAGGTACTAAGCGCCCATTGATAATTCAGTTTTAACTGCGGCAAGTAATCACAGGCTCCCCTCTAAAGATTGAACAGCGGCGGGTGCTCAACTTCTCTTAATTTGCAATTTTAGCCTTCATATTTACCTATTTTTTGTATTGAGGTTTTATCACTCATACTGTGAATGGTTTCAAATAAATTACTTTTATATTAAGCTATGAGCCTTTCATGTGTTTTTAGCCATATTCTTCAGATTATGTATTTATTTTTGTTTTTTTTATTATTTTTACCTATATTACTTGGCTCTCTTTTCGTTTGGCTTAGTGTAGTCGTCTTATATTGAAGGATTTGGCATTTCCCTCTTGCAGCGAGCAGACCCGTTACATTTAAGGATATTGATAATTTTAAGCGCCCAGGAATATTTGCCTAGTGGTTATATTATTTAGTGTTCTAAATCAGACCTGATTATTAACCAAAGCATTCAAACAGCTCACTCTAATTCTTTAATCGGTTTGAACATACTGATCAAATCTATGTTTGTGTATGTAGTAAGGAAATAAGTTTTCTCCACCTGCAGACTGCATGTTCCATTACAGACATGCACATCAAGCAAATGAAAATAGCACCAAACATTGGTGTAATTTACTGCAACCTACAGAAATATCAGATAATGCAGAGTGTACCCCATTACTGGCGTACCTGGGCTGGTACTCCTGACCTCTTACTATGGATCAGGGGAGCTGTGGATGGATCGCCCCTGGCCTATCACACTGACCAGAGCGGCAGGGTAGCAAGCAGAGCGGTGGTACCGGAAAAGCTGGGTCCAACCTCAGAAACAGCTGGAGAACAGATTAGATTTAGGGTCTAATCTGCAGGTCACAGGAATACAGCAATATTGAAGATGTTTTCAAGCAGGTCTTTGAAGCAAGTGATGTTTATTTGCTCTCACACTGGTTGAAGGTACCAGTGATCGGGTCAGATGAAACAAGAAGAACATTTCAGTGTACAAGACAGTGATTTTATACTGATTTGGACATAGGCTATTTTTAGAATCAGGATGCAATGTGTTTACACAAACATGCATTTACATGCATTGCAAAGCCAACAATATTTACAATTAGCTATGAAATTCTAGAGATGCTGTGATGTCCTGCACCTGGTTTTCAGATGCAGAGAATATAGGAGCCAGTCTTAATTAAAGTTCCTGCCTTCAAAGTTGGACCTTCGCAAATCAAAAGATCTAATTAGCATGGGGCCTCTCTTCAGACAGTCCAGAATACACATTTCCAAAGAAAGGTACAAACCCCAAACAATATATATATACACCTTAAGAAATAATGCATCTCCTCTGCTAGCAAGGTTAAACAAGATACAAATTTCTTCCCCTGGTCTCAGAAATTAAAGATTTCCCTTACCAAAATATACACAATATCAAAAATAAGTGCATGTGCAATTATATAAATAAACGCACTGCACTATTTTCTTTAAACAAATTTATACCAGACGTTATTTATCAGTGATCCAGCCACAAACAGGCTCCCAGATTTCCCCTGCCAATAAGTCAACAATGGAGTGCCCCCAAGTCAGGACTGGACAAAGGTACTTTGTGTTACCCACACCTCCCAGACAGATCTATTTGTCAGCACCCTTCCTATGCCCATGAGAAACAACAAGGAGACTTTTAGGCCGTATGATACTGTATGCTGTCTCATGTTGTAAATAAGATAAACTGCAACAGCTACTCAAACTTTTGCTAAATTATCCCATGGTTTTTTCCATTAGCTAAAGTTTATCCAATTAGGGTCATCATTTATGACAGACTCACTAATACACACTAATATAACAAAACATATTTTGCTATTCTATTTGAAATAACTTATTGTACATTTCAAAAGCTTCTTTTCACCAGATAGAAGAGATTAATTTCTTCATCACTCATTCCTTTTAAAGTTTTTGTTCTTCAACGCCATTTAGGAACAGTGGTGTAATATATTCCAATTCTCACTTTGCTGGCCTCAAAGAGCTGCAGTTTTTCTGTGCCATTAAGGCAAAGTAATTGAATCCCCCAGGAAAAAGTTAGGAATATATTTTTTTTGTTTTGTTAGGAACTTCCTTTCTGGATCACTGTCCTTTCATATTTTTTTTTTGTTTCCTTTTCCCTTTGCAGAATAAACACTTTTGTTGTACACTACGAAGAGTAACTATCCATTTCTAAACTAGTAGGGCGTCTGCCGGTTCTTTGTAGATTGACCGAATTTAAGTTTTTTTGTACCAGGTGGAAGACAGGTTTTTTTTTTTTAAAAAAAAGAAAAGACTTCTGGTTGCTAGAAGGGAAACGAGGAAGAAGAGGCTTCAAAAAGCAGCGCTTAGTCAGTCTGCAGGGACAGCTGTGCCATCCACAAGACCCTCTCAGAAGAAGGCAGCAAGGATATTTGTACCATTGAAGGATGACAGCGAGAAAAACAAAGGCCTGTCTGCAAATTAATGAGGTGTCCCTTTGCTACAAGTATCCTTTAGCAAGGAGTTCCTGCACGTCGTTAGTCTTAGCTGACAGAAGCCAACGCTCCTTTGGAGTGCAGTATGATTTGCAGCTGTTTATTTAAATACACCCTAGAAAAACCTGACCCTTACTTGGATTGAGTTTTTGTAAAACATCAGAATGACAAATGTAGCTATGTAGTCACTGCACAGCCTCACATATTAATATGTTCAGCCATTAATGTATGCTTACTTTGTATATCTCAGCATTACACATTGATTAGTATTGACTTGTTTTCACACTCCATAATGTGGCGATATCACAGGTGTCCCAGGATGTGGGAAATGTTATATATTCTGCATTAGCCAAAGGATACTTGCACTTAATATTGGACTAGCGTCTGTTTATTTAATTAGCAATCACACAGAGTGCAAAAATATAATACAGATGTTAGATGTAACAGAGCAAAGGGAAAGTGCCATGTATCAGTAAACGGCGAGATCTGCATCCTGTGTGTTTTGAGGTGCATACTGAATATTTCTATCGGCTTAAATTGTGCCTCCCACCAAGCTGTTGATTATTTGCCAATCTGCAGAATATTAGAACCCACAGTTCTCAGCTGGACCTATGCACTACTGTATATTGGTTTTGACAGACTTTGAAAATCACAAAGAATTACTGAATTACAAGCGAAACCGATCATTTGTATAGCGATATCACAAAGTAATTTTAGATGAAAAGAAAAAACATGGAATTTTAATGAGGGCACATGCAATGAAAATCATTATTTCAAATAATAATAGTAATAATGACTACAGTGTGTGCCCTCAATATAGATGCTTTTGCTACCTTACCGTTTAGCAGTTTGCATGATGTCTGCTGCTGTCTGGGAGACATAAGTATCAAGTATAAAATGTCCCTTTTTTATATAGGGGTCCACTGGGTAAGAGCTGTCCAACATCAGTGAGTGGCATGATAGCAGAGCTGGATTAGGATTCAGGGAGGCCCAGGACACTTAAGATGGGGGAGGGGGGGAGGGCTATGGTCTAATATGACTATAGTTTTAGATAAATAAATGGACAATACTGTGTATACTACTGTTAGGTGCACACAGCTCTGCATTCAGTAGCAGTACAGTGTGAAGCTGGACATACCTCCCAACTGTTCTTATAGTCAGACCAAATCCTGACTAAGCGAGACAGTCATCCAAATTCAGGTATGTCCCACCAGATTCAGGACAGTTGACAGACTATCTTGGTTTCTACTACCTGCTCTTGCAGTCTTCACTATCTGCAGCTGCTGGTGTCTTCAACTCAGTTGCTTTTTGTGTGGATTCTGGAATATTGGTGCCCTATTTGCAAAGACAGGTACATAAAATTTACATAAAATTTAGAAAGCCCTAGCCAGCCCCGGCATTTAATATTTAGGCATCCCCCACTACAACTAGCCCCAACTATTAAATTAATAAAGTAATAGTGGTCACATTTAATAAATAGACCTGTTTCCCTCCACCCAGCCCTGGTTCGACCCACCAACGTTACATTAAGACTCCACCTTCCCTCACACTTACCTTCTTTCATCCGTGCTGTGTTGTAGCGGCAGAGTCTTCTGTCTGCCTCACTTACAGCCTGCACACATGGGGCGCCATGCCTGTCATGTAGCACACTTCCCATGTGACATGTCAGCGTATAAGATAGGAGGCTGTGGCGGCCACACACATAATGGAAGAGATGGAGGAACCATACAGGTCCCCCAAGGCACCCCTTGAGTCAGTACTAAGGAGAGTAATAGGTCTGAGGGGTCCCCAGAGAGAGGTATGAGGGGCCCAGACACATGCCCCTGTACCTGTCCACCTCTAAATGCCCCCACGTTAATCTGGCTCTGAATGGTAGTGTTATAGGAATCTCTTAATTCTAAGACTAGGTAAAAGGTGTTTTATTCCCGCATATATAGTTGAAATTGATTGATCTGTGAAGACTGGAATAAAGTTGCACATGAATACATGTATCTTCACTGGCTAACATCAAAACAGGTCTGTACGTCTAGTCTATGTAATCACTAGATGTAAAGTAGTCAGAAGAACTTCTCAAAAGGCATTGTCATTACAGCAAGGTTTACTCCAAAATAGAATTTTAATATTCTCTTCTCTGCCTGTTGCTGTAAGTTGTAGCTCATCATAATGACAATTACAGTGTCAACTAGATCCAAGCATTACTTATGATGTCACATAAATCCAGCATGGCAATCTAATTTCTTGTTGGTGTTTGCATCTCTTGTGACTTAGATATAAAACTTAATATGGGTCCAGGTGCTGACAATACAGGCTCTAATAGAATGATGTTGGCTTCTTTTTAGCTATATATTTTATTTTATTTTATATTTTCACTTTACTTTGCTCACATATACTGAGGCATAATGAAAACAATGTAAGATATACATTGGTAGATGTAGACACAGAGTGCATTGTGGATTTGTATTAAGAACATAGAACTGTGAAGATCAACTCACTAGCATTAAATCAACGCCAGGAGACACACTTTATCTTCCGCCTACATGTGAAAAGCAATATTCTTTTTGAAGCCCATTATTATCATACACATGGGTTCATTTTTGTTCTGTTGTTGGACGTCTCTATTGCATTTTATTACCAGGTATAAAGTAATGGTGATAACACTCAAGGCAATAAATAAGTTAGCTTTAGGCTTAATTATAGTTAGTATTTTTTTTCTATCATTCCATTTCACATATCTGTTACTATTGTATTTGTTCTGAAATTCGCCAAAATAACATTTATAGGGAGTATAATGCTTCACATGAGATTTTAATGGCAGAAGGGCATTAGCCATAATGTGTGGTATCAACTCAGAAATTGTCATTATTTACATTTCTACTAATATTGCTTAAACTGTTTTAAAGAAGGACAACACTTATGTATATAATTCCCTTACCTAGACACAGGGGATTAGAATGGACAGAGGTATTTACATAGTACAGAAAAAGACTGCAGTTCTAGAACATAAGCACCACCAAAATCATACCACCACCCCCTCCACTGACAGAGATTCACCTATGCTATACTAAATTAAAATAAAAAGGGGGTAGTCTCCAGCTGTGAGTACAGGGACATCATAGGAGGTTTTGCACAACTGCAAAAATGAAAAAAAAAATTTCTTCAAAATGTTACATTCCATTGGATTTTTGGCCAGAAAATGTTTCACATGTTGTCATGATATCGGATGTGTGTACTGTGTATTACCAGCTACAGTACTCTGTTCATTAAAAGGGTAAATACACCACAGTAATAAGTACATACCTCACATTAGCAACTAGGTTAGGCTATAATCCAATAAGTGAAAGATAAAAAATCGTGCTTCTATAAATTAATGAAATGCGTACAAGTGTATAAATTCATTGAAGACGGCAGCCAAGGACAAACAAGACCAATGTGTAAGTGCAAATAAAAGAAAAATGTTGTCCGATACTCAGAAACAAACAAAATATAAAAATCACTGTGTCAGCATATACATAAAGGAGAATTTTGTGCACAATATAGCTATATTAGGGTTAAGCTCACCTGCCAGCGTCAAGGCATCTCCTGTAGGTGAGTCCCTAAGTAAGTGATACAAATTCACATTCAGGGCGTTCCATTTAAAATCTTCCCTGAACCTCCATCTTATAAAGCATGCAGCACCTGTAGGGAATGGTCAACTGCCAAAAAACAAACTAGAAAATGGTGAAAGAGAAAAAGGCGCGCTTCTTTAAATTAATGAAATGTGTACAAGTGTTTAAAATCATTTAAGATGGCTGCACAAATTTCCACCTCTTGATGCTTCCAGATTAACAGGATAAGTGGTAATTTATAACTGTCTATTACATTTAACACCCAATAGACATATAACAAAAGTGTGGTTTTTATGGGGCCCCTTTTCTAAACTTTTATCAAGTTTCAATAATTAATCAAGACAACACACCATAAACCCTTTATCAGATGTTCCAGCATAAAATATAACACACATGTAAAACAAAATACAAATAGATAAGCAAATCATCCAAAAAAATCCTGAGATACAAAAAGATTAGTATTATTATTAATAATATTATTAATAATATTAACAACAACAACAAAACAGTAATAAAAAAAAAAAATTAAAAACCTACCATTATAAAAATGACTATTGGCTATTCAGTAATGCCATATGCCATTATACTGTTTGTTACATGATGGGATATCCTGTAACCACGGCACTGCTTTGTCATACTCATATATATAAGTGGAGTCCTGTAGAACATGTTGCCATAGGTAACAGAAGGTCAGTTTATGCAGTAGATGCCAGCCTACAGCTTTGTGTATCCATGGTGATTGCACTGGATTTACATTTTATTTGTATCTACCTATATTTTATTGTTTATTATAGCAAGATACAAAAGCCTAGTCTACAAAACAACCACATTTTACAAAACTGTTTGATACAAGTGATTCAATTATTTAACAAAAAGATACTATACAGTATTTCTAAAACTTTGTATGAAAAACTAGAAATGGAAACAGTAAAGCTGAAATGCTGACATTCTCTTCCGACACATAATGGATCTACAATAATAAAAGCAGGACTCCAAAACAGTATCAAATTTGGGGAACAACATTTTGCCAGAGCAGGAGGCAGATGTGAGTTAAACATAAGGCCTAAAGGAGCAGAGCAAAAATGTAATTGTCTCCCTATGGAAGATCCCATACATATTATATATTAGAATATGGTGTGAAGGGACAAGGCTTCTCAGTATACCTGCAAATATACCCTTAGTAGCAGCGGAAATATGCCTCCTTCAGTTTTATACAAAACCAGAGAAGTAAGCCTGCGCTCAATTAATCCCATATAATACATGGTACCTGATGCGTGGCAATATAAATGCCCTATATGTATATAAAATAGTTGTTGTCAGCGCTTATGCTTACACTGCATATCTTTGTGTATCTAGCAAAACATCATCAGATATTGCTTTTTATTTTAAACAAAACATTTAAGCCTGCATCACAGCATTAAGTGTACTTCATTATATGCAGGTCCTACACTGACCCAGGGCCGGACTGGCCATCTGGCACTTCTGGCAAATGCCAGAAGGGCCGATGGCTATATGGACCGGCCTGACTCCCTCTGTCTTCTTGGTGGCTGGAGGAACCAGCCACCTCTGCTGCGCGCTCCCCAGCTCCCTCCCCCGTTATGCTGTGCAGCCAGTTACACTGGTGAGTTTCCTGTCTTTTTTAATTTGTTTTTTTTTTTTACTGAAGAGGGAAGGGGTGCCGAGATTCTCGGGGGGGGGTCATCGCGGGGGTGCCGCGATTTTCGGGGGGGGGGGGGGGGGTGCCCGCGATTTTCAGTGGGGGGGTCGCGGGGGTGCGGCAATTTTTGGGCGGGGGTGCCCGTGATTTTCAGGACGGGTGGGTCGCGGGGGTGCCGCGATTCTCGGGGGGGGGGGGGTCGCGGGGGTGCCGCGATTTTTGGGCGGGGGTGCCCGCGATTCTCGGGGGGGATGTCGCGGGGGTGCCGCGATTTTCGGGCAGGGGTGCCCGCGATATTCAGGGGGGGGAGGGGTCGCGGGGGTGCCGCGATTTTCGGGGGTGAGAGCCAGGGGGTGCTGGGAAAGGGGGTGAGAGCCAGGGGGTGCTGGGAAAGGGGGTGAGAGCCAGGGGGTGCTTGGAGAGGGGGTGAGAGAGCCGGAGGGGGTGCTGGGAAAGGGGATGAGAGCCAGGGGGTGCTGGGAGAGGGGGGTGAGAGAGCTGAAGGGGGTGCTGGGAGAGGGGGTGAGAGAGCGGAAGGGGGTGCTGGGAAAGGGGGTGAGAGCCAGGGGGTGCTTGGAGAGGGGGTGAGAGAGCCGGAGGGGGTGCTGGGAAAGGGGATGAGAGCCAGGGGGTGCTGGGAGAGGGGGTGAGAGAGCTGAAGGGGGTGCTGGGAGAGGGGGTGAGAGAGCAGAAGGGGGTGCTGGGAAAGGGGGTGAGAGCCAGGGGGTGCTGGGAGAGGGGGTGAGAGAGCCGAAGGGGGTGCTGGGAAAGGAGGTGAGAGCCAGGGGGTGCTGGGAGAGGGGGTGAGAGAGCGGAAGGGGGTGCTGGGAAAGGTGGTGAGAGAGCTGAAGGGGGTGCTGGGAGAGGGGGTGAGAGAGCAGAAGGGGGTGCTGGGAAAGGGGGTGAGAGCCAAAGGGGGTGCTGGGAAAGGAGGTGAGAGCCGAAGGGGGTGAGAGAGCCAGGGTGGTAGGGGGTGCAGGAAGAGGAGTGAGAGAGCCGGGGGGTAGAGGGTGCAGGAAGACGTGTGAGAGAGCCAGGGGAGTAGGTGGTACAGGAAGATGTGTGAGAGCCAGCGGAGAAGGTGGTGCAGGGGGTTAAGTGAGAGGGACAAAGGAGAAGATGGTGCAGGGGCTTAGGTAAAAGAAAGTGTAAAGGGAGAGACATCTTAAGAATGGGAATGTCAGGGATGCAGCCATCATAAAACACAAGTAGTAATGAAGAATGGAAATGCACAGAGGAGACAAGTGTTAAAAAAAAATAAAAAATCAAGCCTTCATACTCCATTCACTTATATTTTCTATACCCCCACTCCTAAATTTCTGCTTCGACCACTGCCCTCTATTCTTGCTCCCGACTGCCTGTGTGAGCCGACAGCTGCTGATCCCTCCTCGCCCAGCGCGCCCACTAGGAGAACAGAACACAGGATGCCATAGTCAGGTAAGTTCATATATTTTCTCGTGTGCAATGTTTTTAACCATCCTTTCTTGAACTGGGGACACTACAGCGTATCCAATAATGTTTAACACTATGTATTGCTCATTATTGCGCTGTAATGATTTTAGCATATTTATCTGTACAGAGATTTTTAATTAAGAGGAAAAAACATTGCTTGTCAAATTTTATCTGTAATTGTGTCAATATATCTATTTTTGTTTGCATTGTAAATGATGTATTAAGCTGTTCTTGGGACTCACACTCAGTATCTGATATGCTGTAGCAATTTTTATTTGTGAATGAGTTTTTAATCTGAGCTTTACTAATGATTTGGGGGCACTACTATGCCATAATATGATTTGTGGGCACTTCTGCATGACCAAATATGAATTGAGGGTAATACTATGTGGCATAATATCACCTTGGGGCACTACGATGTGGCATAATATGAACTGGGCACACTACGGTGTGGCATCATATGAACTTCTGCCAAAGGCAAGTCTTTCATTGTTGAATATGATGGGAGCCCAAAGAAGTTGCTGTATCGGGGCCCAAAATTCCTCTTGTCAGCCCTGCCTGTGAGTCAAGGGGGTAGACGCCTCCAGGTAAATAATCTAAATGTTTCCTATCTAATCAAACTGATGGATCACATCCAATTATTTCTCACCCACCTCCTCTATCCCCCTTAATTTATATACTGTGTTATTTAAAATGAATAGAAAAGACGCATATCCAATTACTGTAGTAAAACAAAAATATTTTTCTCTGACATTTTGCTGTAGATGGAAATACTTTTAATGCGGCCGTGTGGGTTCAACTGATCATTCAATAGTTATGTTTTTTTTATATATATATGTTAGTTTTATTTCATGTGGAATGATTCATGAAAATTCTGCCATTACTATTTAATTGAGGGAAAAGGGTACCTGTTACCTATATGTGTGTAAGTATTCTGTTCGTTGTTGCTATTTTGTGGGAGATTTGAAAAAAGCAAAACATTGTTTCCTACAGTGGCGCCTGTATAATTGGTGGTATTGCTGTAGTATGGGGTGGCGTGGTGGTGGCAATGTTGTAGTGTGTTTGGTGCTTAGTATTGCTAATAAGTAGGAGAGGGTATTGCTATAATGTGGGGGGTGATGCCGGTTGATGTAATGTGGGGGGTGGTGCCGGTTGCTGTAATGTGGGGGGTGATGCTGGACGCTGTAATGTGGGGGGTGATGCTGGACGCTGTAATGTGGGGATGATTGATGTAGTATGAGTGTGTGTGGGGGGTTATTTATTGCTGTAATTTGGGTACTAATAATGTATTGTCATGGTGTTTATTAATGTAATTGGGGTGCTAATAATGTAATGTTGAGGGTCTTTAGGAGAAATAAATACACCCCCCCCCCCCCCCCACACTCATACTACATCATGTTGTACTGCGCCAGCATCAGTGTGCAACAATATAGTGCATGGAGCCCACAACACGTGGGCCTGTGTGCTTTAAATGCCAGGGCTGATTTTTAGTCCCAGTCCGGCCCTGCACTGACCTATATCCCAGGTATCTGGGCTTACAGCTAGCAAGGGCTGGCTTTTAAGCTACACCCAAAAAGACCTTATATAGCCCTGACAGACAGCAGCCAAGACTACACAAGGCAATATTTTGAAACAAAACCAGAGAAGAAATAAGCTTGTGTTCTGATTGTAACTGCATTTTAATGGTATGAAGCTTATACAGTATGTCAGTGTAGGACCTGTATAAAATTATGTACTCTTGACACTGGGATGCAGGCTTAAAAGTTTTGCTCAAAATATGAACCAATGAATTAATGTTCTGATTTTATTAAACAGACTCATATGTGGTGTAAAATACAAAAGCTTACAAGAACTGACTTTTTGTTTCCTTTATTTTCATGCAAAATCTAGTCTCCCAAAGTAACCCAAGACTTGGGGGTCAATAAGTACTTTAGAAATAAATGAACATCATGTTGTCCAGACAGAATATATTACGATGCAAGACCACCAGCAGGAGATTTTTCTTCATGTTCGTTACTGTAGAATCAGTTTTCAGCTGTATGCAACAGTGTATGTAACGATTGTGTGGCCAGAAGCAAAACAAAATGGTTTTTGGAAACAATTGTGAACACCCAGGCTGTCAACTTTACAAATGCTAATCGTCTTAAGGAGTACAATTACTACAGCAATTCATGAACTGATGAAGAAAAGGGAAATGTCAGTTAATTATACAACTTATTAAGCTTTGCTAAAATGTGTACTTTGGAAGTGTGTATTAAGTGGAAAAAGGAAGATGTGTGAAATTCTCTAACATATTCCATTTTCTAATTAGCAATCACTGCTGAATTTACTGGCATGCCAACTGTAAAACAAGTTCTGAAAACAGACATTATGAGAATCAATTATCCCTGTATTTACATTCACTTACAGATAAACTGTAACACACAGTGACATGATCTGCCAGAGCACAAAGCAAAAGGAAATGTTACTCCAATTCACTGACCGATTAGGTACAGCAGTCAAACTTGCAACCATACACTTGGCCTTAAAGCTAATTCGTTTAGGAACCTCAGGATGCACAAGAGACACTTACTCAAGGAGGGTTGAAAATCTGCCCTTATTTCATTTCCTGACACCCTAATCCACTTCTAGATGTGTCCCTGCATGGTGGGTGCAGTTTTAGCAGATGCATAGTAATCTAGCTTTCATTTCCCAACTCCATGGCAGCCCTGACAATGGGTTAATACATTTTTCTTCAGCTGGGCTGTTTGGAAGTATGGTTGCTGCCAGGGATTTCCAATTTGGACGCGCACACATGGAGGATACGCGCGCATGCGCAGTGTACTGCCAGGTTGCCGTGCACCGCTACTCCATTCATCTGTATACCTGTCAAGGGACAGGTGAAATGCATTATAGGTGGAAAACATTATCCTGCGATCGACACACTCTGATGAGGTCAGGAAAGGCACCTTTTTAAAGCAACTGACGCCCATTATATGAGGCTCATTGTTTGCTATAGGTGGTTGTATGCTGCAGGACTTAGCAGCTATCTAGATACAGTGCACTATGGACCAGGAACCCGCCCCAAAAAAAGCTGACGACACCCCAAGGTGAGCCCTTAGAAGAGGGTATTTATGTACTAAAGAATAGCTTACCTTGTACCTTTTTGTTCTTTTGTTTACAGTGCCTCTGTGAAGCTTGTGCAGGGAAAAAGAAAAGTTAAGTATAGTGTGTGTGCAGCTTGTGATGGCCGATTACTGAAAGATTGCATTGATCCATTGTGTGTGTCATGTACCCCTGAAACAATAGAAGAGCCTGACCCCCCCCCCAGACCAATTCAAACAGTTCTTTTCATGGATGGTGAAGGCCATGCAGGATTTTCAGGCCCCACAGCAGGGGGAAAAAAGAGGGACAGGACTCCAATAGCAGAGGATATGGAGGATGTGAGGCCAGGGCCATCCTCGGACTCCCAGTCCTGAAGGGAACTGAATGTTTCAGAGTCAGATAGTAAGGCTGAGGTGAACGAGGATCCCAGAATGTTTAATTTGGATACCGTAAATGTTATACTCAAGCATATTAACAAATCTCTAGGCATTGAGGAACCTACAGTTCCGGTCAAGCCACAGGATGCACTACTGTTTTCAGAACACCAGGTGAAATGTAGGAGTGTTCCACACCCATAAGGTGATAAAAGACTTGGGGGTAAATGTATTATACTCTGATTTTTTCAAGTCGCCGGAAATCGGCGACTTTGCAGCTAAAATTTAAAGTGGCGATGGCTTGTAAAGAAGAATTTACCCCTTGATCTCTAAGGAGTGGCAAGCCTTAGACAAAAGTAATCCTAACATGGGGAGACTGAAGCGCATGTACCCTTTCCAGGATGAGGATATGCTGAGATGGTGTTCAGTACCTAAGGTGGATTCAGCCATAGCCGGCTTATCCTCAAGTACCACACTCCCATGGGATGATGGGGGACCATTGAAAGACGCCATGGATAGGAGAATGGATACTTCCTTCCGGAAATTACACATCTCCTCAGGCATAACTCTAAAGTCTGGGACAGCCATGGCTTCGGTAGCTAGAGCACTTAGGTTGTGAGCCAGCACGTTACATACAGATATTGAAGATAAGATTTCAGAAGGTACAATCTATTTATTCTTAGAGGTTATGCAGAAGAGCATTGATTTCTTGTGCGACGCCTCATTGGATACGATTGGGCTTCCAAAAGCATGGCCTCGGCAGTTGTAGCAAGAAGAGTTCTTTGGTTACGTCCATGGGCGGCAGATCACCAATCCAAAAGCCGCCTGACAACGTTTCCATATGAAGGTAATTTCTTGTCTGGAGAAAAGCTGGATAATCTGATGCAGAGGCTAGCAAGTGGTAGTGCTAATCGTTTACTACAGAACAGAAAGGGGAGACGTTTCCTTCCTTACTCTCCAAGGCAACAGTCTAAAGAAGCCCGTGCCTATAGGCCTGGCAGACAGTTTTCCAGACATCAAGACAGTGGGACAAGACAGACCAGAAAGGGGGAAACAAGGACAGCAAAGAACCCAATGACTATCTGCAGATCCAGTCTCCACTGACTCTAGTGGGCGGAAGGATAGTCACCAGAAAATATGCCATACAATTCAATACCTGGCCAGAAGGAAACAGATTTGTCCAGTCAAGAAGACCCACGTCCTTCTTCGAACAGCAAGCATTGGAGGAAGGCCTGGTGAGAACAAAAGCTATTGTGCCAATGCCGTCAAATCAGGAAAACATGGGGTTCTATTGCAAACTGTTCCTCTTCCAGAAAGCATCAGGTGCCTTCAGAACGGTACTAGATTTACGAGCTCTCAATTGCTATGTGCAAGCAAAACACTTTTGGATGGAGTCTATCAACTCAATCCTCAAGGCAGTAGAAATAGGTGATTTTCTGATGGCAATAGACTTAAAAGATGCATATTTTCATATCCCGGTCACGATTCATCACTAGCAATTCCTGAGGTTTTGCATTCAAGGATGTCACTTCCAGTTTTCGTATCTTCCATTCAGCCTTTCCACATCTCCAAGAACATTTACCAAAGTCCTTATAGTCCTCATAGCGGCATTCAGGGAGAGAGGAGTAGCTCTGTGGCTGTATCTGGATGATATCCTGATTGCGGCAATGTCAGAAGAAGCGGTCCTAAAGGTTACATCCCAGGTAATCCAGTTTCTACAACAGCACGGTTGGTTAATCAATCAAAAGGCCATCTGAGACCATCACAACAGCTTGTGTTCCTAGGAGTACAAATAAATACAATAATGGACAAGGTCTGTCTCTTTCAAGAAAGAGTGGACAAAATCCAGTCCTTAGCATGTCAAATTCAGGTTCAAGCTCGAGTTTCGGCACGGACGTGTCTTCGCCTCCTGGGGATGTTTTCCTAAACAATAGGAATCCTTCCATGGGCAAGATGGCATATGAGAGATCTTCAATAAAAAACTATTTTCAGAATGGGATCATATAGTGGGGTCGCTAAAATCAACCTCTCAAGGTCAGCAAGACAGTCCCTAGCCTGGTGGCAGCTACAAGGCTTGAGGAAGCAAGGTGTGACTCTCTGGATACCGGACTGCTTTGTTCTTACCACAGACGCCATTTCAGTAGGTTGGGGTGCTCATATGCAAGCGATTGTCACACAGGGCACCTGGTGAGACGAAGAGAGACTTCTCCAGGGGAACATCTTGGAGAGGAGAGCGGTCTGGCGTGCAGTCCAGTACTTCCAGTCCTACTTACAAGACAAACATCTGCGAGTATTCTCTGACAACAGGACTGTAGTAGCTTTTATAAACAAGCAGGTGGTACCAAGAGCAGAGCAATGCTGGCTGAAATAGCCACACTGATGGCATGGGCAGAGATGAATCTGAGATCTCTCTCAGCCCTTCACGTGGCAGGCAAAGACAATGTGGTGGTGGACTATTTAAGCGGGCACCATGTCCACTCAGAAGGGTGTTGCACAAAGAGGTCTTTCAACTCATACAACACAGGTTTGGAGCACCATAAATAGACCTGATGGTCACAGGAAGCAAAGGAACTTCAAGCTGGGGTACGCGTTTCCTCCTTTTCCAGTCATCCTTTAAGTAATCAGGAAGATAAGGAAAGGGTAGACGTGAAAGCAGCCCTCCCGGCATGACCGTGTCGCCCTTGGTTCACGGTAGCATGGAGGATGCTGCTGGAACGTCCATGGCCGTTGCCGGTCAGACCAGACCTCATACATCAGGGGCCTGTTCTGCATCCAAATCCGGGATCCCTTGGTTTGATGGCGTGGAGACTGAGCAGCGACTATTGAAATCCAAAGGTGTTTCAGACGAGGTGATAGACATTCTAATTCAGGCAAGGAAAAATAATTCCTCTATAATTTATTACAGAATTTGGAAAAAATTCATTTATTGGGCGAGAAACATGGCGAAGGATCCCATGTCTGCTAGTGTTCCAGAAGTGCTAGAGTTACTTAAAGATGGTTTTGTGAAAGGACTAGCACCGTCTACATTGAAGGTTCAAATATCTGCTCTTAACATCCTTCTTGATACTAAGCTGTCATCTCAGGATCTCGTCTTCCAATTCTTTCAGGCACTGAAGAGTTTACGACCAAGAGTGAAACCATTCTTAGCCCAGTGAGACCTTAATATTGTCCTGGACGCCTTAACCAATGACCCCTTCGAACCATTGCTGGACATCTCTCTCAAATGGCTCACTCGGAAAGTCCTCTTTCTAGTGGCAATCACTTCAGCTCGTCGGATTGGGGACATACACGCGTTATGGTGTGAAGAACCCTTCCTGAACATTTATGAAGATAAAGTGATTTTGAGGACGAACCCGGCGTATCTACCCAAGGTTGTCTCTTCCTTCCACATCAATCAAGAATTGGTACTACCGTCTCTCTACCCTTATCCCACTAATAGTGAGAAGAGACAACTCCATACGCTAGATGTGGCGAGAGCCATATCTACCTACATTGTCAAGAAGGAGAAGCTTAGGAAGACAAAGCAACTATTTATACTTGCCCCATCCAAGCCCACATTGGCGAAGTAGATTAGAGAAGTGATTGCACAGGCCTACAGGGGGAAAGGGCGTGAGGTACCTAAGATACTGAAGGCGCATTCAACTAGGGCGGTAGCGACCACCTGGGCTCATAGAACCCATGCATCGGCAACCGACATCTGTAAGGCAGCCGGATGGTCGTCGATGCACACTTTTTCTAAGCATTATCTGCTTGACATTTCAGCCTCTACGGAGACCCAGTTTGGGAGAAGGATTCTCCAGCAAACGGTGTAAATAAATTTTTGTTGACCATTATTAAAGGTGTTTGATTTTATTTCTCCCCCCCCCCCCCCTCGAATATTGTACTGCTTTGGTATATCTCATTGTGAGGGCTGCCATGGAGTTGGGAAAGGAAAATTGAGAATTATACTCACCGTTAATTTCCTTTCCTTTACATACTCCATGGCAGCCCTATATTTTCCCACCCTTGTTCTAATAGTTATGTTATAGGATGGCTTGGGAAGTTACAAAAGACATGGAGGAAGAGGAGAAGCTGCCTTATATTGTGTTCAGGTGAGGCAAATCTTTTCCTGTCTACACTAAGCTGATCAGGGTATTAACCCATTGTCAGGGCTGTCATGGAGTATGTCAAGGAAAGGAAATTAACAGGGAGTATAATTCTCAATTTTCCTGTACTTCCTCTTCCCAACGTCAGTCACAGTCTTGCTTCATGTGCAGCAACTAAGTGGAAGCTCATGATAATTAGTTTGGTGTAGTCCTATTGTGACTATCAGCCCTATTTAATAAAAATAATTTACTACAACTTTATTATACAAATAAAGCATTTAAGTGTGTCGAGGGTTGCAGGCTGGCAGCAGTAATATAGAGATATGTGCAAAAGCTTAAATGCCTATGAAAGAACAACAAAAAAAAAAAAAACAACCTTATACCTCTCATTAATACTGTTCAGTTTAGCCCCATATATGACTTAAGTAAATGATGAGCGAGGGGACTTTTTATTACATATGCCATTTTTGTGTAACAAGCATATATTTTTTTTCTGCACATTTGATACATACGGCAAAGCGCTCATACAAACTGGAAGATGCAAAATGCGTTCTAATAAAAGTATAGGATGAGACTCGATATCTGCCATATCAGAACTGGTGCAAAAAGTGTTTTGTTCTGTTTTTTTGTTGTTGTTATAAAATGGCCCTATAAATGCACCCTCTCTACGCTTTTATCTAATACCACTAATCTTACTCCACAAAACTTGGCAAACTGATGTACCTACAAACTCCCACTGGATAGAGCAATTTTCTTCTCCTTAACAAATGTTGCCATCTAACTAAACTCATTACTGGTAATAGTCAAATTCAGGCATAACATTCTGCTGCTAATAACCTAACACAGGAAAACAGCATAATCCTAAGCCTTGTTCTGCCTATTCCTCACCCCAGCCCTATCAGAACAAATTAGGGTACCCAGCTATGGAAGTTAAAGTTAAAAAAAACCATCAACCCAACAAACCTAATCTATCAACTTTGTGTGTAGAAAGTATGAAGTACAGGTGGAATAAACCACTGGTAAGACGGGGGCTAAAAAGTATCCAGAAAAAAAAGACCATCATCCCATCACAATGTAGCTGGCGATAAGCAGTTTGTTTAACATACAGGTATATGTGTAAAATACATTTCTCAGAGTCAAATACTATTTAAGCAGAACCCCAAATTATGTTGAAGGGATACTTATTAGTTAATCAAGAGGACATTGTCAAGATACTGTATGTTGTTATATTATTGTCATTATTGACTGCATGGAAGGAACATATTACTTGGTTTTCCAATGCCAATCTTATATCCAAAAGGATACTTAATGCCTATACCTGAACCTGTAAATTCTTAAGCGTCAGACCTTTGTTTAAGGATTGCTGTAGAAAGTCCAGGTCATATGGAATACCTGCTGACATAAGACTAATTTAATTCTGATTGCACCAACAAATACATTTCTTCCAAATTTTATAATAGATGAGTGAAGAATTTTTTTTCCTAGCTTGAAACAAGACTTCCTTGGTTAGAGACTCATTTAGCCCTGTGCAAAACCACTCAATTTCCACTCCAATCAAGGAAAGAGTACTGGGTTTCGGATGTAACACTGGTCCCTGGTGCAGAAGGCTCTGTCTTACTGGTAAAGGCTACAGTGGCTCTTGAAGCATCTTGCAAGCAATGGTAAACCATTTTCGATGGAGGCCAAGAGGGAAGAACAGCTATCATTTCTACTGCATCCTTTTTAAGGTTTCTCTGAACTGTTAGGAGAGGAAATTTGTATTATCTGTGGTCTTGTTAGAACATCTATTACTTCCGCTATGGGATCTCTGTGGCGTGAGAGATACAGTCTCAGTTTGGTATTCTGAGCAGTTTCCATTAAATCTATTTGAGGTAGACCGAACCTCTATCAGTAACCGAAACACTTGTTGGTTAAACATACACGCTCCAGGATGAACTTGCTGACGGCTGAGAAAATCTGCCTCTATATTATTCTTGCCAACTACATGAAGAGCTACCATAGAACCTATGTTGCTCTTTGCCCAAGCCATGATTGGCGTTAGCTTTTTCATAACACCTGTACTTCTAGTACCTCCCTGTTTGTTCATTCATTTAAACTACAGTCTGGTTGTATGAAAACACCTTGAGATTTTTCTGGTGTAACAAGTTTGAAGTGAATTATTGCTCTCATTTCCAGGGCATTTATATGTAGCCATCTCTTGTGTTGACTCCAAGTACCTTCTACTGTTTGCAAAATCAGATATGCCCTCCAGCCCTTGGAGCTGGAGTCCGTTGTCAGGATCATACATTTGGTTCCAAGACATTCTTTGGTCTCTTCCATTAGGTTCTAATATAGGTTAACATATGCCACATTATATAATTATTAGAAAAAGAGTGGATTTTTTTTTTGGTTTGCCGTTTTGTTTTACTTAAAGGAGTTTAGTGTCCGTTTAAAAAGTGCTTTTGTCACCCAATAAGGGATAGAGCACTTATAGGATTATCTGTAAAAAAAAAAATAAAAAAAAAATAATTGTATTTATTTTTTTGGAACAATGTGTCTATGGGAGAGCGTGCATTTGTTTGCATGAAGTAAGAATCTAAAGGCCACAATGGCAACCTAACACCTCAAGAAACCAAAAATCCATATTTTTTTAGACTCACTGGTAACTACATGTTTCAGTAATCCAGGTTTTCTGATAGACATTGTAAAAAATAACTTTTCTCCCCACAGAACTCAAAGCACTTTACATTGTGGCAGAGTGTGAGGCAGCTCCTTTTATACTGAATCATTCACATCAGTCCCTGCTCCATTGAAGCTTACAGTAAAAATCTCTACCACACCGATAAATGTTTTGTCCAAAACATACAAGTAGTTTAATTGGTTTCGGATTGTGGAGGAAGAAGCCAGAGTACCCTGAGGAAACCCACACAAACACGAGAACATAAACTCCACACAGATGGCTCATGGTAGAAATCAAACAAATGACGCTAGCACTGTAAGGAAGCAATGTTAACCACTGTGCCTTTTAGAAGGCTTTACACTCAGGGCAGTTGTTAACAAGCAAAATGTAGGATCACACTACCCCATGAAATGCACAAGTGAGGACATGGCTAAACCATACTTTACTATAGTCAATTCCCAAAAGTGAGGTCATTCTACAAAATCAGATAGCCAACTATACTGGAAAAGTAGGCTTTCTAGAATCTATCTGCAAAGAAAATGTTGATATTATTTGAAATTCCCTTGGCTGCAATCAAAGGCAAAATCTTGTCAGGATAGCAAATGTAACAGGTGGTGAGTGCTGGTAACATTAGACTTACTACTGGACTCAACAACCATTAACACTGGACAACTAAGAAGCTAATGGCATCTCTAAAGCATTGAAAAACTCCAGCAGAGGCCAGGTGCAGACAGTTCTAGACTTCATTCTGAACAAAGATGTTTTCAGTTCGCACAAAGATTTGCGTCATTCAGCCATCACATTAACACAAGACCAGCTCTCCTGATCAGCACAGCCTTCAAACAACTTTTAATTCACTTTTCAACAAATGGAATGAACACCTGAGCACACATGGAAACTGTTGAAATGCTGTAATATGGGCCTAGCCATAAAGCCTTGCTTGCAAAAGTAAATTATACCATTATGTGAGTAAGTACGTAAATTACCAAAAGCTAAACATCCTGTCAAAGAGGTTTATCTGTTACTGTGAATTCATGACACCCTTAATGGTATTCTGTGCTATAATTTATGGTTCAGTGGTTGGGGTTGATGCAGGTGTGACACCCTTGAGCAAAGCGTGCACATATTTATTGCTTTGTGGTGTGGCATACCCTTAAAATACAAGCAAATAGACCCCATATTCCTTGGGATTCTTGGCTCCCGTCAAAATTTAGGCTATTATTAAGTACCTTATTTAACAATGCACAGTGGTTGGCATTGCTGTCCCCATGATTGCATGGGTTTCCTCCCACACTCCAAAAGTCATACTAGCAGGTTAATTTGCTTCAGCCAAAATTGGCCTTAGTGTTTGTCAGTGTGGTAGGGAATGTAAACTAATCTCCACTGGGTCTGATGTCAATGATCATATCCTCTGTAAAGCACTGCATAACATGAAGATGTTATTTAAATAATTGTTAAAAAATAAAATGGAAAATCCCACACTAACTTTCCTTCCAAATACTCCCATGCTATTTAAGTCATACTTGCCCACTCTCCTGGAAAGTCCAGGAGACTCCCGAAATTCGGGTCAGTCTCCCGGGCTCCAGCAAGAACTGGCATTTCTTCCACATCCCGGAATTCCCTTGTTAAAATGACGCGATTCAACAAGAATCGCGTCATTTTGGCCCCGCCCCCGCGACAAAACACTGAACTCAGGCTGATGTAGACACAAACTGGAACATTTGAGTTTTTCATTTCTCTTGTTCTTGCAATTTGCTTTCCTTCTTCAAGCTCTGCATCCAATATTGTACATGCTGAGCTTCGGTGCCTTACATTATTTGTATGTAATCATCCTCTCAGAACAAACATTCCTATAGATAAAAACCTCCTATAGATAATAAAAAAAATGCTTTTACAAAAATTCATGCCATTTGGGCCTCGTTGTTGAGCCCTTAAATTAGACAATAAAGGGGGAAAACTTTATACCATTTGTCTAGGGGTGACAAAATGGTTCCAAATGGACTTACTGAAAGGTGGCTGTCATTTGATCACACACTCTGGTGTTTTGTGTGGTTTACAGATTCCACATGCAAGTACATCCCCCCAACCATCATAGTTCCCTTTTCTGTAAGATGTCATTTTTGCCATTTGCAACAAACAAAATAAGTCAATAGTTCCTAATACGCAGCAGTAAATATAAAATTATATAAAATTTGATTAAAAAATAAAAATAAAATAAAAAAAATGATGCACAATATAGGCATTTGTGTTCTGTAAAAGTTGCAGGTCATAACAGCAAAAAATCATTCTGCCAAAACTTGACTTGAACATGGCAAATACAAACACTTACAACCCAGATACAATGCAACCACTTGCTTTGTAGAGCTCTGACATTTATAAATAGCATGCATGGAACAGGAAGCAGGGTGAAATGAATCGAATCAAAGATAGAACTAAAGATTTCCCTATAGTATAATTGTCTGTGTTTCTATGTAGCTAATCTAAAAAACAGCACTCTGGTAGGAATATTCTCTTTTTCTATTGAGGTGGGCTTTGTATGCATATAATGTTACACCTTATTGCCAGGTAATGTCCTGTAAGACTCACGAGGTATAGTGTACTAAAATTGAAAATTACATTTCTTCAAATTATAGTAAAAGGTACTAAAAAGAAGCTTTTTACTCACCGTAAAATCAATTTCTCTGACTCCATTGGGGGACACTGCGAGACATTGTGGTATAGTAGGTGGGACTAGGAGTTTAGGCACTTATTAAACTTGTTTGTTCCATTGACTCCTCACCTACTATGCCCCTCCTCCGTAGCGCAGACTTCAGTTTTGTATAACCAAGCAATGAAGAGAGAAGCAATTCAGAAAGTAACACCAAGAACAGCACTACTTTCAGAGCAAGGGAGGGTGCGCAGTGTCCCCCCAATGGAGTCAGAGAATTGATATTACGGTGAGTAAAAAGCTTCTTTTCTCTTTCTTGCCATTGTGGGACACTGCGAGACATTGGGGACATACCAAAGCTGCCTCTAAGAGCGGGAATGCTCTGGAACAGCTGTGCGCAATATTTTGTGGCCAAAACCTGCACCAGTGGATGCAAAGTCATACCAAGAAAACAACATGCAGCCGAAGTAGACGCTGCCACGCTGTACAACTGCGCCATTAAAGCGCCCTGATGTGCCGTCCAAGTAGCTGCAACCCCCCCTGGAGAGTGCACTCTAAAAGCCACTCGGACCGGCAGAGGGGTACAGACAGAATGGTGGGCGTGATGTAGCGGCAAGAGACCACCTGGACCGTGACCCCCCCCCCACGCTCTTAAGCTCTGAAGAGGCTAAAGGGGCATTAGATTCCTGGACGGGAAACGTGCGAACAAGAGCACAAACTGCCTCCCGCCAGAGAAGCGTTACACAAAAAGAGGAGGCACAAGAATGATAGACCGCAATCCCTGTGAAAGTGGGATGCAGGCACTAATCGTCTAAACCAATAATGCCTTGTGCGACGCGCCACTATATTTCTGGGAAATAACATGTGGGAAAGCCATATACACTCTCGCCCCGGAACCTCTGCGAGATGTGATATCCAAGGGAGCACCCATACACTGAGTTAACAGCTTAACTAACTCAGAGGGTCACAGGAGGCCAAAGCAAGCCCCCTGATGACGAGAACTAGACTCCATGGTTCTTCCCGACAAACCAAAAGGTGGGCTGAGCCTGAAGAAACCCCTTAAGCGAGACAGCCCTCCGCTGAGCTAGATGGAGAGCAACGGGAACTCTGAAGGGAGCAAGGCGGAGACCCCTATCGGAGGCAACTCGTAAAGAAAAACCCCTTAGAGATTCCTGAGTGGGACATGTGAAATTCTAGGAATTTACAACGGAATATCGTTTCTAGCCCAAAGAGAACAGCTGAGGAAGCTGCCCTACGGCTGTATTGAAGGTACCAACCATTTCCTTGCGAGGCCCCTCTGGCTGTAAGGGTTGAGCGTCCCACGCTACAGCGCCAAACTAGATGATGTAGAGCAAAAGGTCCCGAACTACGAGATGAGGCCGCATTGGAAAGCGGAAAAGTAAGGACGTAGGCGCTAGTCCCCAAACTTAGAACCCCGGTTTGTGAGACTCACAGCAGGTCACCAGGCTAGCTGGAATGCGCCTCCTTCTAGAAACTCTTTAGCACCCACGAGAAAATGGGACCTGTAATTAACATGTACACTTCCTAAGTTCTAGGGAGACCAGACTTGGCTATGGAAAATTCCAACTGAGGGTCATTAGATTGAGAGCAGAAACAGAAATACAGGGTAACATAAGATAGGAACCTGGGCTCCCTCTCGGAGAGCCCTTTGACCCCATCAGGAGGGCACAAAGGAATTACCCTGGAGTGACCCATTTTCCCTCGAGACCGAATGTCTATAGGTTTCTTGACCACCTGACAAGGTCAACGACTGACCCACTCTTGACTCCTTGTGGCTGAGCACCACCCGAAGGGTAAACAAGTGGATTAGGGCAAAGAGATGCTATGCGCATCCAATAACTTGGAAGGCAGCTGCAATTGATGAGAATCTCCTTCTTGAGATATTGGTGATGTCCGCAGTGGGAAATGCAGATGATACAAGTAGAACCTTGGTATCCTAGTTTGCAGACAAAAAGCTCATGTTACCGACAGGTAATTCTGCCAGGAGCATCCTGAAACTGTATTGAAGTGAGATGAGCGTGTTCTTCAGTAGGAAGATACTGAGGGTCCCAGTCTAGAAGATGAGGCATAAGCAAAAGCATCTGCTGTGGTAGAATGAGCGAAGACCTGGGTAGGTCCTGAGCTAAGTTGTGTGCTTTCCGGACCTGGATGGAAGTCTGGATGTGAGAGAGCCAGATGATGAATCCCTCAGCAAGGGGTCGTGTAGACAAGGTAATATTTTGACATACTAGGTTGTGTAGAAAGTAGAGATGGGCGGGTCCAGTTCCCCGAGAACCGAACCCACCCGAACTTTGGGTATCCGAGTACCGAGCCGCGTAGCTCGGTACTCTCCCGCCCGCTCCGAATACAAATCGAGGGCCGAACGTCATCGGATCTCGGTTCTCGCGATACTTCAACTTTATAAATACATGCCTCCACAGCAATCCATCGCCATTTGACAGAGGGAGAGAGCAGGGTGTAGTCACAGGCTGATTAGAGCAGGGACAGAGAATCAGAAAATTCTTCTTGCAATTGCTCTAACAAAAAATCGCTGGAGAGGAGGATAGAGGTTTATTTTTATTTTTTTTAATATTTGGCACTCCACGGTGCATTTGGGGTGTCCCCCCATAATTGTGCATAAATATTTCTGGCTGTCAAAGTCACATCTGTCAGCAGTATCTACCAAATAATTTTTACCACTACAAGTGCTTTGCGCTCAGAATGGATTCAAAGCAGTCCACATATGATCAGAATGAGCAACCAGGTTCTGTCACCAGTCCTGATGTTAGTGTTCCCAGTACGTCATCTTGCCAAACAGAGTGTTTCCAAATCAGTGCAAAAAACAAAACCCCCCCAAAAAATTTACTGTATTGAAGCGAAAAAGAAGTGTTACTGAGCAAAAGTTAAGTGGCGATAAAAAAAAAATTGCAAACATGCCATTCTACACACGCAGTGGCAAAGAGAGAATAAGGGCTTCACCTTTGGCTATTAGTGGCAGATCCCAAAAAGTTACCCAGCCTACAATTTGTGCACAACTACTGTTATGCGTCAAAGCCGAGCTGCAAGATAACAGTAAGGCATTAGAGGAGAATGTTTGCTCTGATTCACAAATGACACCAATCCCTGTGGAGAGTCCATCCAATAGTGGGATGTCTAATCGTGAGCATTCTGCTGATGTGTGCCGTAATAGCTCGAGTGTAGCCGGTGATACCCAAATTGCGGATGCTACTTTGGAATTAGAAGAGGATGAGGGGGAGATTTGTGTAGGCGACGAGGGCGCTAATGAGGATGTTGATGAGGATGAGGTTGTTTGTGTAAGTCCTGCACCAGTGGCAGCAGTTCTGGCACGTGACAAGAAAAAGGCCATTGTCATGCCTGGGCATAAAACAAAAAAATCCACTTCTTATGTGTGGAATTATTTCTACCCAAATCCAGACAACAATTGTATAGCCATTTGTAGTGTATGTCAAGCCACAGTCAGTCGAGGGAGGGACCTTAACCATCTTGGAACCTCGTCTATGTTACGCCATTTAACGAGAGTTCATGGCAAAGTGTTGGGAAAAGCTGAAAGTTCTTCCCAAAAAATTACAAGCACTCCATCAGCTAAGACCCTCCGCTCACCGACATCCCGACGGCTACAAAATACACACACCACACCATCCTCATCAATATCCTCAGTAGCGCTCGGAGTTAGCCCGGCATCCCACTTAAGGCTGGATGACTCCTGCACTATTATTGATTCCTCTGAAGAAAGCGTTCGTCCCACTGCTGCTGCTGTTGGGGGTGAATCGTCATCCCAGAGGCAGGTCAAGAAAATGAGCAGTCCTACATTTCAGCAATTAACTGTGAAACAATCATTTGCGAGGGGAAGCAAATATGACAGCAGTCACCCAGTCGCCAAGCGAATCAGACGCCATGGCTGCAATGTTAGTGTTAGATCTGCGTCCAATCTCCACAATAAACGCAGCTGTTTTTTCACAGTTAATTGAGGTTTTGTGTCCGCGTTACAGAATTCCATCGCGACACCATTTCTCCCGTAAAGCAATTCCACAACTATGCCAAAAAGTGTGTAAAAATGTAGAGATTGCGCTGAAAAATGCCATTCTGCCCACTGTCCACTCAACCACATATGTGGACAAGTGGAAGTGGCCAAACCAAAGACTATATGACTGACAGCCCACTGGGTTGGTCATTCACCTTCACCAGCAGGAACAGCAGCAGCATGTACACCACTACGTAACATTTGTCACAGGCAGGCCACTCTTTGTATCACTGGCTTCACTAACAGTTTGCGTAACAAATTGTCAGCCGTATGCCTGAGAGATGTGATTGATGCATGGCTTATACCACTCGGACTCTCCCTAGGGTATGTAATTTCTGATAACGCCAACAATATAGTGAGAGCATTACAGCTGGGTGATTTCCAACATAATCCCTGTTTTGCTCACACCATCAACTTGGTGGTGCAGAGCTTCCTACGAAATAACCGTGAGGTGCAGGAGATGCTTTCGGTGGCCCGTAAAATTTCAGGCCATTTCAGGCATTCAGCCACAGCATGTAGGAGATTACAGCAGCTCCAAGAGCAGTTTAACTTGCCCTGCCACCAACTTAAGCAAGAGGTGGTAACTAGGTGGAATTCAACCCTGTACATGCTTCAGAGGATGGAGGAACAGCGCAAAGCCATCCAAGTATATTGCACAAGCCATGACATTGGGAAAGGATGGGGGAAGCATTTCACTCTTGCACAGTGGGGAATCCTTTCAGTCCTGTGCAAGGTGCTGAAACCATTTGAAGTTGTGACGTGTGAGGTGAGTGCAGACTCTGCTAGTTTGAGCCAAGTCATTTCTTTAATTAGACTATTGGAAAAGCAGCTTGAGAAAATGAAGGAGCTGAAAGCAAGCAATTCAGCAAAGTATGTTGGCCTTGTCGATCAAGTACTTCATTCGCTTCACAATGATCCTCGAGTTAAAATCTTGAACCCGGATCAGTACGTTTTGGCCACTGTGCTTGATCCAAGGTTTAAAACCTACATTGAGTCTTTACTTGTAAATGAGCGAGATGTGAACTTTTGCAAGGAGCTATTGCTCAGCAAGTTGGCTGCTGAACTGGGCCTCGGCTTGACGACGTGTCCTCCTTCACTTTCTCAAGCTGCTGCTGCTCGTAAAAAATTAAAATTTCCCAAAAAGAAGCAGGGAAGACGCAGGGGGCAGACCAGAACAATTTAACATCTGGGCTGGCTTCAAGGATTTTTCAAAAAAAATGTGTCACTTTGCCCATAACTCCATCCAATATGAGTATAAACATGCAAAGGATGGTGGAGGATTACTTTCAAGAGGTAGTTGATATGGAAATGTCAGACAGTCCCTTTCCTTACTGGGAAGAAAAGCAGGCCATTTGGAAACCCATGTACAAACTTGCTTTGCAATACCTAAGCTGCCCACCCTCCAGTGTGTACTCTGAACGAGTGTTCAGCACAGCAGGGAACTTAGTCAGTGATCGCCGTAGAAGGTTACTTCCCAAAAATGTGGAGAAAATGATGTTTATAAAAATGAACTACATCTTCCACGAGGAAGGCCTTCACCATCCAAGAACTGACTGTTTTCTAATGGCGGATTCAAGCGGCGATGAATTGATAGTCTGTGATGACGTACACACTGATGAGGGTGAGGGTGAGGATGAAGCTGAAGATGACGGTAACATCTTTTTAAAACTTTCTATGAAATTAATTCCTAATTTAAATCTCAGCCTATGGGTATCAAACGGAATAACCTCATTCTCTCAATTACTAGACGATCAGAGTTTACTATCTTTTACACAAATAAAGAAAAATTTCACCTCCCTTCTCAGGAATTTTATAAATACCTGCAGCTCAGACACTGGTTTAATTCCCTTCCCAGACTAGGTCTACCTATTACATCACCACCGCCCTTGTTGTTCACTAAATTAACAAAAGGAGATAATAGAGCCAGTATTACCTTCTGGTACCGCTATACCCTCCCCTCTACATCAGAAAATAAAACCAAAATACAACTGCAGTGGGAATCTGACCTTCAACTAGATTTGGAAAGTGAAGATTGGGAAGCCATTTTCACAAACGCGTTCCGAATGTCCAAATGTATAAATCACACAGAAATGATGATAAAATGAATTAATAGATTGTATCTTACCCCAACTAGACTTCATAAAATGTGGCCTTCCCAGTCTAAACTTTGCTGGCGGCAATGCAATATACCGGGGGATTTGATGCATATATTCTGGAATTGTCCCCATATACAGTCGTTCTGGGTACAAATCTTCCAGCTAGCCAATAAGGTTACTAGACAAAATCTCTCTCCTACCCCGGAGGTTGCGTTACTGCAGCATTACCCCCCCCAGTTTCCATCATATGCTAAATATGTCTTTAGTCATATTCTGATTGCCGCAAGAGCGTCCTTAGCTCAAGGTTGGAAGTCACCACAGATACCCTTGATATCGAAAGTAGTGGCCAAGGTGCAATTCAGCTTTGAAATGGAGACAGAGGGGATGCCCTACTCCACTGCCACCTCGTCCCCGATAATGAAGTGGTTCAGTTGGCATGTGTATGTTACGGACGGAGAGGGAGCGCGTCCAGACCGAATAGACTCTGATTTACTACCTGCATCTCCTACACTTAGCGAAGTTCCCCAATGTCCCTATTAATAGTTCCATGGTGACCATTCGACCAGTGTAACTTTCACGAATTGGAAGGGATCCTATTAGGTTCCCTCCCTCATGTGTTCAATATGGCTTAACAGCAGAATTGTTTAATGTGTTCCCCCCACTATGTACCCCTTCAATCCTTCCCCCTTTTTATTTTGTGTCCTTTCCTTACCCCCCATCCCTTTCTTCTTTCTGTACCCCATAATTTTTGAAAAATTAATAATAAAAATACTATTGAAGTTAAAAAAAAAAAAAACTTTCTATGTAAGTGTAGGGTGCAATCTACCCCCAAAGAGGAAAGGGACTTGTGGCATTTCCATATCATGTACCATCTTGAAAGGCTGCTGTATGGGGTCACTCGTCTATGACACCCTACCCTTAAGGATAAATTGCCCAAACTGCCTTTGTCCATTTCTCTTAATATTGTACAGTCTATAACGGCTGAATTTTTTTGTATTTTATACAAGTGGAGGGGGGCCTATAGAGCCAGAAAGCAAACTGCCTTTTTCCATTTCTTTACATATTTAACTATAAGTGTAGGGTGTAATATACATCCAAAGACGATGGCTGCATTGCCAATATGCATAGATGGAGAGGAAGACAATCTGTTTTGTGTGTAGAATAAATGAAGGCCTAACAACGAAGAATTGAACTGTTTTTTTGGATGATTTATTACCTCTACAATTAGATTACTTATCTCTAAAACAGTTGGAGCACTAAATTGGGTTATTTTAGGCCCAAACACATTGATTTTCCAACAAAATAGCAAAACAAAACCAAAACCGAAACACGCAATGGCGGTTTTGCAAAACCAAAACCCGACGGTAATCCAGATCCAAAACCGAATCCAAAACCAATACACGGGGGTCAGTGACCATCTCTAGTAGCAGGCCTGTCATGACCAACAATACCTAGGGAACGTCTGATGTCCTGTGTGAAGATAACGAACGGCAGGGGACGGAGCCTGCACTGCAATTATTGCACAACCCAAGTGGTAGAGACAGCGGTGTCTCTTTCAGAAAAGGTACATAAAAGAAATAGTCTATGATACTTGTTGAGGCCAGGAACGGACTAAGTTCCCTGCTCGCAATGAGTGAGCGAAGTGACCACCTGCGAACTCGATAATGCAGACCTGCTGCTTGCTGAGGGGCTGCAAGTATAAATGTGATGGCAGAAAACGTCTAGTTGTAAGCTAGGCGTCAGTTGGGATAAATAACTTCCACCTCCGGGAGATGTCCCCAGGCCTATGGGTGTTTACCTCAATGCCACTGTACATGTACTATAAGCCGCCTTTGTAAGGCTAGGCATGACCTGCAATGTGGCACTCTGACCTGCGTAAGAGAGAGGATGAACGGATTAGACGTGTAAACGTCAAGTCCTGGTGTCGCTGACATAAACGGGAAGTACACCTACCACCAGAGGCCCTAGGATACTAGTTTGTAGTAGTGCAAACTGAGAGTTCTGTTATTGGAACATAATCCTGGGTGCATGAGGATAACTGCTCTTATAGCTGGATGGCTTTATGAATACCAGCTATGACCCTGCTGGGTGTATACCAACCGCCCCGTTGACCCTCTAATCCGAGTAAGGCTAGAGAACTCCTTCTGTCAGAGAGCCTCTAGATAAAACCCATCTACCGGATCCTGCTCTGTGTAGGGGATTGCAGAATAAGAGAACTGAAAAGCAATTGGGTTGTCAACTCCAGGGTTTCTTCCCCTGTATTCTCTCTGGCGGGAGAGGGAAGGGAGTTGAAAATCTGCCCAGCCTATTACTGTTTACCTGGCTTTTGTCAAGACAGACACGAAGTCTATTATATGAGGAAAATCGTTTTCTCAAATAGGGTGTCACTGAGGCTTAGGGTGCGGATTGAAAAATAGACTGGTGTCTTGTAAATGCTAAAACTGTGTAAAGTTTAAGCTGATATTATCCCCCTCGTGTGTAATCAGAGGAAATAATGTTCTTGTTAGTAAATCAAGATTGAGATAGACATCCTCTGGTGAGGAATGAACTATATCTTTATTCTGACTGTGACAACAGTGAATGGTAAAATCGTGCTCATCTGTGCGAGATGGTGAGCAAAAGCATCTTTATCCAGCTGGACTTCCACCGGGATAGCGGAATGCCGCTTCTGTGTTAGCGGACAGATATGAGCTGTATGGGGGCTTAACCAACACGGTGTAAACGTGTGTGGAAGCGTGAAAAAGGGTATACTCACGTACCTTTTCGGACTAAAAAAAAATCACCTTAATGAGTTCGGCCACTAGTGCCGACAGCGATTTAAGCCAGACCTGTTCCTGCAAAACTGCTGACAACGAAATGGGAGCACCCTGTTTGTAGACCCTAGGCCATTGATGCTGCCATAGATTTAGCCCAGCTTGACTTCTGTGAAACTGCTGACACCGAAGTGGGTGCACCCTGTTCGCCAACTTTAGTCTCATAAGCTGCACAGAGAGCATCTGGACTAAGCTGTAGAGAAGGTAATATTAAAATATATTTTGTACAGACATAATGCAATTCAGGCGTACCAGCGAGGTCCTCTGACACCTAAGACAAAGGG
This sequence comes from Mixophyes fleayi, assembly GCF_038048845.1. Classification (NCBI taxonomy): domain Eukaryota; kingdom Metazoa; phylum Chordata; class Amphibia; order Anura; family Limnodynastidae; genus Mixophyes; species Mixophyes fleayi. Next base: position 108,182,330 of record NC_134404.1, on the reverse strand, counting down.
TCAGGGAATAAAAATGAATCTCGTCATTGGTACATAAATATTGTCAGTACAGACGGAAATCTCCTACTGGGGGATCCTTTCCAGCCATAACGCAATGGTAGAATAGGTGATACCAAATACATCTGTATGATATTTATTGGGCACTTTAATTATATACACATTGCAACATGCTGGTTTCTTACCACGGAAAAGCATAGAGCATTTTTTTTTTTTTTTTTTAGTAAATACAATGTGTGATGTGTGTGTGTGTGTGTGTGTGTGTGTGTGTGTGTGTGTGTGTGTGTGTGTGTGTGTGTGTGTGTGTGTGTGTGTGTGTATGTGTACACACACACATACACACACATATACATACACACACACACATACATATATACACACACATCCATGTGCATACAGAGCATTTTGGATAGGCTGGCCAAAAGATAGTACAGACATACCAGAGGATGTTTATTATTCTTGGGAGCTCCTATACAGACACATTGAAAATTAAAGGCACAAGTTACAATAACAAGCCTTTCATATCTATTAAATGTTCAATGCAGCATAGAAATTCTTCTAGTCTATATACCAGGTAGTTTCTAGGTATTAGACACCAAGTCTGAAAACAGTCCTAGGGGTAAATGTATGAAGCTCCGGATTCTTCAACTCCGGCGAGTTCAGCGTCTTCAGCGCTTAAATTTAAAGCGGCGCTGCCTTGTAAAGGGAAGTCTCCCTTTACAAGGCAGCGCCGCTTTAAATTTAAGCGCTGAAGACGCTGAACTCGCCGGAGTTGAAGAATCCGGAGCTTCATACATTTACCCCCTAGTCTATATTCAACTAGAGACTGAGCGAGTTAACATTTGTTTAGCAAACAAAGACAATACAGAGGTAGCGGCAGATTAGAGGCAGAGAGGTTTCATCGTGCTGCATGATGCCTCTGTTTGGCACAGTCTCCAGGCATGGGCGCCGTCTGTGTTCAGAAGCTGAAAGGGAGAGGGAGTTCAAACTTCCATCCGTCCTTCAAGATGGCCGCCGAACTGCACATACAAAAAGTATGGCTGTCTGCTTTAACAATGCATCCTCCGCCTACAGTATTAACATGCCCAGGTTGCGGGAGCATTAGCGAGTTAATCGCCTCTTATGAACTGCGATTGCTTCGCTGTCCCCACCGCTCGCTGCCCAGGGGGGGGGGAGGAGGTGAGGGAACTTGCCGACATGTCCGTGGGCGGGAAGGAGAGGCTATTGTAGCTTCACTCCCACCCGAACTAAGAATTAAGGCCCCCGGCTGTCTATATGGCCGTTCTAATTATAGTGCTGACTGCTGTGACAGACAGCTGCCCGAATGGCAGTTATAATTTGTGGGTCAACTGTCGTTTCTAGGGAGAGACGGCAATGGTGCAAGACAAGTGAGCCAGGCTGCTGCTTACCTTGTGCGGGGACCAGGGTGAAGGAAGCCGACAGGCTATTCACCCCTCTGGGACTTAGGCTCGATCCCCACGCCGCACCTGTAAATGGAAATAAAAATAAAAACGTGAAAACCTAAATCTAATTAAAGTATAGGCAGGAGCCTATACCAGAGTGACCTATCTCCTAGACTGAAGTCTGAGCTACGGAGGAGGCGCATAGTAAGGGAAGAGTCAGGGGAACAAACAAGTTTAATAAGTGCATAAACTCCTAGTCCCACCTACTATACCCCAATGTCTTGCAGTGTCCCCCAATGGAAGGAAAGAGAAATATAGCTGGTCATGTTTAATTCTGCATTTCAGCGTTAAAATAATGTAAAATTACTTAATCTAGACAGAATTTCCCCAAATGTCTAAAACACTGTGCAAGTTGTATGTACTACAGTTAATATGAGGATATCCACACTTTCAATTGACTTCCATTAAATGTATTCGACCCAAACATTTATATACCAAATACAACATGGTACCTGCAAGACTTAGTTTAAAAGAGTCGGCTATGCCTTGCCTACTGTACAAATATTGTGAAATATGTAAAGCGCTACAGAATTTGCTGGCGCTATATAAATAAATGTTGATGATGAAATATTAGACCCACGCCCAGTACAAATTGTAGAATAGAGTAGTTGTGTTGTCAAATGTCAACATTCAAAACAATCGCAAACAAATCTTGTGAAAATATCAAACATTTTAAAAGTTCATCCTTCATTCCTTATACACAGTAATAAATGCATGCCTCACAAGCCACACATTATGTATCAAAATAGCTTTAATTAGTTGCATCACAACGCAAACCATGTCTACTCATTATAGCAAAACCGTGTTCTCCTTAAATCTGCAATACAAGACAACAAGTAAAGATAGCTTTTACAAGTTTATTTATATACAAGATACAGTTCCAATGAATACAAACCATTTTAAAATATAGCCGCTAGATTTGTTATGCTTGAATAGGGATTGATGAGCAGCTGTTTATTTAACCATCATACTGACAATTTCCACTAAAAACAAACCAAATAATTACAATAGGAAACGTAGTGTTAATACAGAGAATCCGAGATCGCAGCAATTGTCCTGCAAGAATTACAAACTAGGACTATAAATAAATATGCATATATAGTTAAAACAAATGAAGAAAAACCATTTTGAATAATTGCCTTAATTGCCAGGTTTAACACATGTTAAAAAGAGGAAAACAAAACAAAAAAAAAAAAAAATATATATATCACACACGATTTTCTTTTTGGGACTTTATAGGCATTTGAAGTTCTTCTCATTTATTTTTTATGGACTATGAATTGTCTCCATTTTCAGAGAATGTTGTAAACTCCTCAAAATATTTTTGCCTTTCAGACCATCCATAGCAATTTTAAAAAGGAATCGTAGCCAGAAAATATAATTCATAAGAAAAAGTTACATTTCTTGTAAGAAAAGATATTCAGAACATTTCTAGCAGTCTTTATTTCAGCATGTACCACTAGAAGAACATAAATATGTAGTGCTTGAAAATAGACCTGTCTCCAGTGCAGAAATGGAAGTTTTAGTTTCCATTCTGTGACCCGAGCATCCCTCATTTCGCCATCAGCATGACTCATGCATCGTACAAGAAAAAAAAAAAGCAAAAAAAAAAAAAACATAAATATATAGTACAACAGATCTTCCAGAACCGCGAAACTGTGCTACTGCCACGTGTTCCATTAACTGATGCACAAAAAGCAGAACAAGAGAATGCATCTTAACTGGATGGGAGATTTATATCTAACATAAGCACAATATGTTCTCATAATATATAGACTGTAAAACCTCAGATGAAAAGGAGCTATACTTTATCAAAACAGGTACAAACGTGACTTACGAATCATTTTGATGAATGGATGACGGTAACATGTAAAACATTTATAATAACGAACACAGTAACATAAAGAAGAGAGAATGTCTGCCATTTATACAAGCACAGCTCTTGCTGGAACACATTATTCAGCATTTTACAAAATCAAGACTTCATCTTCGTTTGCCAGCTGCTAGGCAGAGCTACTGGAGAGTACCATACTGAAACCACAAAATCTGTAAGAACAGCCAGCTGCTTTAGTCAGTAACTGCAGTAATAAGCTCTCCACACTCAGATAAGATGGGTTGTTGAACGACTGAAGGTATGGTATTTCCGTTCAAATAAAGATGGCAGGTTTACCAACGAAGGAGATTGGACATTCTGTAAGAATAAAGATGAACAACATAATCACGACTCTGCAGAGCAGAATGCATAAGACACATTCATGGGGAAGGTTCTTGAAACAAAACACCAAGTCCCACTAACCTGTGCAAATGGCGATTATGAAAAAAGTATCTTTCTTTCCAAGCTTTTACTTGTATTATTTAGTCATTTCTTTTCTCAGCATTTTTAACATGTTTGCTGAACTTCTCTTAAAACATACCTTTATACTGTATATGATTTAAACAAAGTGTGTACATTATTGACTAAGACACAGTAACTGATTGTACTGTAGTTAACACTGGCTTGTAAACAGTAAACCGATCTATTTACACAAATGAGTATAAAATGTGAAGTGTAAAAAGATAGTAGGTAATAGGTTTATACAAAATTCAAGTGAATTGTTGAAGGTTAGACCAAAATAAATGGCAATCATTACAATGGTGTCAAATGACAGAACGGCAGTGAGTTGTTAAACGTATGTTACCGAGAACATGACACCTGTTATAGCAGCAATATTGTTGGCCCATGCCAACCACAAACTAAGCGGAACACACCTTATATGTCTGCAACATGACTATGTAGCATTAGACTATAACTTTGATGTACGTTTTAAATCAAAATCCTTGGAAAGAAAGACCAAAATGAAAGTGGTGCGCTAAAAATTCTTTAAAATCACCCAAATGTGGACATGTTATCAACTACTCACAAGATGAAGTGACCATTTGTGAAAGTTAAACACATTACATCTAGGGAGCTCACAGAGGTATGCGGTTCATTACGAGGGCTCCTCCATAGATTTCTTGCTGCAGGAAGTGTCAATGCCCTGCTCATTCTGTCCTGCACATGCTGTTGTAACAATATGGGGAATAGTACGGGTTTCGCCCAACTGGCCAGCGTAACATAATTGGGGGGTAGACTGGCTAGCTTCTCCTTTCACAGAACGATGTAAAGGACTGCTGGGGAGACCCAAGTAAAGAACTGCACGGGATCTGGGACTTTGAGAGTTCCCATCTAGGGAGTTAGATCGTTGAACAGTAGTGTGTTTAGCTGGTCCATTTATGTTGACGGTAGAGGAAGAACGGGTAATCTAAGAACAGGAACGAATAATTTATTATAGTGCATGTGAGCGGGTAGTGTATAAGTTTACAAGTGATACATTTACAGTGCAAAGTGTCAAGTTGAACACGAAAAATGGTAAAAACCAACAAAAGAAAAAACAAAAACATTTTCAGATCCTTTTAGTGTGTACTCTAGGTGCAAGACACATTTTGCTTGTAATCAAAAATGTCCAGATTTTCCATGTTTATAAAACTGCACCACTTCGTAAGTGAAAAAAAAAAATGTACAGGGACCATGCTCTAAACAAAAATAGTGATCCTGATGTAAACGATGTAGAGAAAACAAATATTTTTTAAAAACCCCGATTATGACTGTGAAACACTATTTTATACAGAAGGTGATGAGTGAAACATGCTCTACTCACTGCTAGAGAAGTAGTACTTGGCATGCGGCAGCTTGCAAATCCCTCCGTTCTCGGACCAGGACTCCGTCCCTCCGGTGTATTATGTGCCATGAGCGCCCTCTGCAGTGCTCTCTTTGGAGTTTTGGAAAATGAAAATGCTCTTGTGACCTATAAAGAGTTTTAACAAAAATGTTTTCTAAAGTTAAATGCCCATGTATAACTCAAAATTCACCTATTACTTTCTCTCACACAAGATCCACAGATATATATGCGTGTAGATCTATTATACAACGATCAGCCACAACATTAGAACCACTGACAAGAGAAGTGAATAACATTGATTATCTTGTCACAATGGCACCTGTCAATTGGGTGGGATATTCAAGTTCAAGAACTGACTGTTCATTTGCTAGCTTAATGTGTTGGAAGCAAAAAACAAAAAATGGACAAGCGTAAGGATCTGAGCGACTATGACAAGTGCCTAGTTGTGATGGCTAGACAACTGGGTCAGAGCATCTCCAAAACTGTAGGTCTTGACTGATGTTCCCGATATACAGTGGTTAGTACCTACCAAAAGTGGTCCAAAGAAGGATAACCGGTGGACTGGCGACAGGGTCAAGAGAGTCCAAGGCTCACTGATACGTGTGGGGAGCGAAGACTGGTCTGTCTGGTGCAATTCCACAGAAGAGCTACTGTAGCACAAATTGCTGAAAAAGTTGATGGTAGCTATGATAGATAGGTGTCAGAACACACCTAAACATTGATGCAAACCAAGTACAACCCTTTATAGCAACTGTATTTCCTGAAGACAGTGGCCTCTTTCAGCAGGATAATGCGTTCTGGCACACTGCAAAAATTATAATGTTCTGCAAACCATTCCTGAACAATGAGTGCAAGGTGTTCACTTGGTCTCCATATAAAATGAGCATCTGTGGGATGTGCTGGAAAATATAAGTCAGAGCCATGAAGGCCCCACCTCTAAACTTACTGGACTTGTAGTATCTGGCACAAAGACAGTAACAGCAGACCCTTTAAGATATCTTTAGAGGTTTTGTGGAGTCCATGTCTCGACAGATGAGAGCTGTTTTGGAGACACGAAAGAGCTACACAATAATTGGCAGGTGGTTTTAATGTTGTGGGTGATTGATATAGATACAGCTATAGAGATACACAAACACACACACTATCTATAGCTATATCTACATATACACACACCCCGTTTATTTATAAGGTACCATAGATTACACAGCACTGAACTGCAAGGGTACATCAATACAAAACAAATACATAAATTCAATAAACATACAAAAACCAGATCAGTTGATACCTAGGCGCAAATTAGCACATTACAAATACAACAATACACATAGCTAACATAGTAAATGTTAATTATACAAAGCAGAAAGATGGAATCCGAAAGATATTTTACATACACAATGCCATAATAGTTATTCCATTACAAAACCATGTTTTGAAGCTTAATAAATATGTTACTATGTGCAAATAAAACTCAACCCTTCATCTTTTCCATACTAAAATTGGAGAAGAGAGAGAAACATTTTGTAAACACAACAACAACAAAAAACTGATAGCAGATGGACCTACTTTCTTGGATGTTTTCTTAATGGCCCTCGACGCTCTACTCAATGTACTATCCACATCTTTTGTATTTACCTCTAATGAATCAGGGTCAGTAGTATAAATCAAATTTTCCTACAAATAAAAAGAAAAATAAATGTATGCAAAAACAGGTAATTGATCTATTACTATTGGAAAAAGCAACCTGAAACAAGACAATTTTACAAGAGCTGAAGATTAGTGAATAACTCTATAAGAGAGAATACTTAAACCTACACTGCCATCATGTGGGACCCTACAAAGCTGCAAGAGGAAAGCTAAAAAATGTACTCTAGAAAAAGCTAAAGCAATCAAAAAAAAACACGAAATGGTTTCAAGAACCTATTTACTTGATCAGTAGTAGATTACACTATATAGCATTTTTGTATGCATTACTACTTTAATAAGAATATACTGACTGGATCCTGAAATTATAAAATATGACAGTTACAGTCTGGGCAATTTTCAACATCAAGGATTTATGATAATTCAAGCCTTTATATTAGTATTTAAGTTACAATATTCACCAAAGTCTAAATACATTATCTTAACTATGATTAGAAATGTATAGGGCAATGCAATGTTACCCTGCAGCAGGGCATAAATATGTATTCACTTCCTGTATGGATCTAGGTAGTGCAATGCTAAGAGTGGACACAAAGTCATTGGTAAAACCGAGAAGGGGGAAGGGGGGGGGGGGGGGGAATAAGAAAAATGTATAAACTTTATTAACCCTTACCAGTTCAAATACAGGGATACATCACTATAAGTAATTATAAGCCATAAAAAAACCCACTAAATTAGCCAATGTCTGGCTGCACACACTGCCTGCTAAAAAAAAACTTTACAGAAACCTCCATTTTCCCTTGCGTCCCATAGGGATGAGGAAAAAGGAGCGGAGGCTTCTACACCGTTTTAGCCAGCAATGTGCTGAAATTTTAATAAAAACACTAAAGCTATTTCTCTCTGTGGACTGCGAGTGACACATTGCGATCAACTCTCGGCTAATTGAATCTGCCCCTTAGGGGGGTATTCAATTGTTAGCGAGATCCCCGGAAAACGAGTGCTCTAAAAATATTAGCGTTAATACGGTAATTACTCGCTGAATTTCATCTCGCAGAGATGAAATTCAGCGAGTAAACTACCGTATTAACGGTATTTACGCTAGAGATGAGCGGGCTCGGATATCTAAAATCCGAGCCCATCCGAACGTTGCCGATCCGAGACAGATCCGGGTATTCCCGCCAATTGCAAAACTGAAACCGAGGCTCTGAGTCATAATCCCGCTGTCGGGTCTCGCGATACTCGGATCCTATAAATTCCCCGTTAGCCGCCGCCATCTTCACTCGGGCATTGATCAGGGTAGAGGGAGGTTGTGTTAGGTGGTCCTCTGTCCTGCTATATCTTGTGCTGTGCTGGGGAAATAACAATGCCCTTCGAAGGGCACAGCACAAAAAATTTTAAAAAAAAGTTATAAAAAAAAAAGAAATTAAAAAAATATCCAAAAACAACCCTGCAGTATAAGTCCATTGGTACTGCAATATTACAAAGTTCACTGATTCTGCAAAATAGACTGGGAATTAGTGGAAATGATTGTTATTGAATGTTATGGAGGTTAATAATAGCGTAGGAGTGAAAATAAACCAAAAAAAACTTGATTTTAACACTTATGTTTTTTTCAAAATAAATCCGAACCAAAACCTTTCGTCAGGTGTTTTGCGAAACAAATCCAAACCCAAAACCTCAAGCAAATCCGAATCCAAAACACAAAACACGACACCAAAAGTGGCTGGTGCACATCCCTAATTTACGCGCATATTACCGTATTAACGTGAATATATTTTAAGCGCTCGTTTTTCCGGGGATCTCGCTAACAATTGAATACCCTCCTTAGAGATAGATTTGCGATTATTGTACTAAATACAAGAGAAAATTGTGGCTAAGTGCCTTTCTTCCCCTATTTTTTTTTATTTATTATTCCCTTTACATCGCTTTTTAACACTTTCGTTCTTTATTTGTAGGTCAAGTGGGTGTCGAGTTTTTCGCAATCGAAAAACCGTTCCCAACTCTTCCTCATCACTACTGCAGTCCTTGTCCAGCTCCTCAAGGTCCTTTTCTTCTGTCCTCCAGTTTCACAACACCTGGAGTGTCACAGGTTAGCCATCACTGGTCTAGACCAGGCTACAATAGACTACTCTAGAGAGGCAGCCATACCATCCACTAAAAAAATTACAGGTTACAAAAAACAATAAAAAACCCAGCAACAATTGCAAGGGAAAAAGGGATTTGGACACTTGTGTTAAATCCTTCTCTCCGACTCTGTAGGTGTATAGGAGATCCAATCAGATTCTAGTTGTCATTTTGTAGAATCTATTAAATAAATAACTAGAATCTGATTGGTTGCCATAGGCAACATCTCCACTTTTTCAAACCTGCAGTTTAGTAAATACACCCAGGAGTTTGGCACTTTAAGAAGTCTAAGACAGGAAAACTCATCTCCTAATAATCAGCAGTTAAACCTAATTCATGTAAAAATTATAAATATATTTGGAAACATAGGTCAATTTCATATTTAAGAATTCACATTCTGTTTAAAGTTTCCAATGTATTTGAAGTTAATTACCCTCCACTAATTGCTCAGCTTGTGAAATTGTCTAATTCCTGGATGGGTTACGAGGTCCCCTTGCTGGGAAGAGTGGCAGCATTTAAACGCTTCTCCCTAAGCTGATCTACTTTTTCAAACCATATCATACTTTATTCCAAAGAAGTATCTGGATTTGCTTATGCTTAGGTATATTTGGAGGGGCAATCCTTCACATTTCTTTTTTAACTTGCCCTTTCAAATTACTTAAATATCGGGAGGTATGTATCATCTCTTAGAATAGAGAATGTGCGCTCCTAAATCAATATAAACTATGGGTTGACCTGGAATGGTCATTGAACTATTCCTAGAACCCTTTTATTAGCTAGAGTAGCTAAAAACTTATACCATTTTTAAATGTATCCTTGTGGATAGCCAAGGTTATCTTTTCAATTACCTATTTAAGTCTGACAGCCACTGTTCCTTTGCACAAATACAGGAGAAATTCCATATCCCCTCCATAGATTTTTAGAAATATTTACAATTACGACATTCGATTAATGGACTGCTCCAACAAAAATGTATTTTTCCCCATTCTGTCCAGTGCAGATTTATGCCAAACCAGCCATGCTGGACCAGATTCCGACCCACCATAGGTATATATGGAAACATATGGTACCGTTGGACACAGTTAAATTATATGATAATTCTATAGGACCAACATAGTGTCCACTGGAAATGCTTGTGGGTCCCTTGTCCTTGTGCATAATCAGTCCATTCTGTGGCTTAACCTGGATACCATCATGGAGACATCTGGCTGACCCCATATATTCACAATCTGCTGTAACACCTCGTGTTGTAGGGACCATTTTCTGAGGTGTAGGACAAGCATGTTGAGAAAATCTGTTTCACAGTTCTCCACCCCCCAGTATGAAGACTGCTGAGGTTGCTGGAACATTCTAATCCACAAAGCGCATCCAATTTTTGGGTGTCCCTCATGGCAAGGGAGCTCTGGTTACCTTCCTGATGGTTGATTTATGCAACCGCAGTGACATTGTCCGACTGAATTTTTACATTCCTTATTTGCAAAATATGATGTCTTGACCAGAGCTTTCAGTTCTACCACATTAGTAGCTACTGACACCCCTGAAAAAGACATTAAACAGTGACAGCCCACTCCCAGCCTTGAAGGCTGGTGTCTGACTTTGTCCAAATGGCAAAGATGTGATCCTTGCTGAGGTTGTCGACCCTCAGTCACCATAAGAACGACTGACTCCCCCTTTGAGACTATGATGAACTGACTGGTGTGACTTGTTCCAATTCTGTATTAGCTCTCAAATGGAACCCTGCACATTGCACAGCTACAAAGTTCAAGACCATCCTTCATAAGACATTCATGCAAAATAATACACATCCATCAGAGAGCCAATAAAGACACTACTAGTCCCTATCTTCTGGCAAGAACATAGTCTGCTGTCTAGTATTGAACAGCAGCTCTATAAAAGAAATTCTCTGAGCAGGTGTTACTTTGGATACATTGAAAAATATAGAAGTAAGCATCTTTGATGCCCATATGGATCATGAACTCGTTCGCCTCCATGATGATTATAACAGACCACACTGACTACACCTTGAAAATCACCACTTGAAACCGAGTGTTCAGGGCTTTTAGATTCAAAATGGGCCAAAATAATCAGTGTTTTAGACAAAGTAGAGATTTGAAAAATATCCCGGACCTCTTGTGTTCTTCTTCTGGCACTGGCATGACAAACCCCGAGGAGATTAAAGACTGAATAGCCTCCCACAGAGCAATCTATATTTTTTCTCACCTAGGTATCTGAAGTAGAACTGAACCTCTAAACCCGGAAGAGAAGTAGACAGGCATCCACCACAAGTCTTAAAGTCTGGGCAGATTCTAGTCATGCCAAGTGTTTTTCTGAGGGTTTGTAAGCTGGCTGGTACGCTAACCAAGCCTTTTTTTCCCCCTCATTATCCACCATGACGAGGAGAGAACTGTCCAGTGGACATTGGGCCACTTGCCTTTCCTGCAGAATGAAACCTGGGAACTCTAGGCTATTGTGTATTAACAGGCAAGAAAGGAACTATTCCTACTGCCTAGTTAATAATGTTATCCAGTTCTGGACCAATTATAATATTTTTTTTTAAAAATTAAAATTTACAGTAGTATACACTACACACAGTAACAATCCATAACAATACATAAAACACAAAATAATGGATAGACCATTCATCTACTAATTAAATTATACACAGATAACTAGGTAATGCAGATCAAGCTGTTGACGAGACTAAGAGTGATGGGAATTTCCAATGTGAACTAGGTCTGGGCTTGAGAAAATGGAGGAAGCAAGCCTAGCGGTGCAGAGTAGAAAGAGAACACGAAGGAACAGGCCCCTGCTCATGAGAGCTTGCATCCTAAAAGGATGGGGAAGTCAGATAGGGTGGCACAGAGTGGGGGAGTGGAGGTGATAGGAAATGAAATAGCCGATAGGCTTGAATAAAGAAATCAAGGCTTCAAGCATGCCTGTAAAACTCAGAGAGTAGAGGCTAATCTGATAGGGTGGGAGATCACTCAGAAGGTGGGCAGCAGCCTGGGTGAATTCTTGGAGGCAGGAATAGGAAGAGATGATCTGTGTGGTAGTGATACAGAGTTGTCGGAGCACAGAGGGCAGGAAGAAGTGCGGGTGGAGATGAGGTTGGAGATGTGAGGAGGTGGATTAGTTGAAAGCTTTGTAGGCGAGTTTAATTCTGTAGTCCATTAGCGACTAGCAGAGAGGGATGCAGCATTGAGGACTGACTTAAGAGGGGCAAACCAGGAGTTGGGTAGGCAAGAGAGAAGTAGGTTACAGTAATCAAGTCAAAAAATTACAAGGGAGTGGAACAAACAGTTCTGGTGGCTTCCAGTGTGAAAGGGCCAGATCATGGATATATTCTGGAGATCAAAGCTCTAGGATTTGGAGAGGTGCTGAAAGTGAAGTGTGATAGCCAGGTAGGAGTAAAGAATGACCGCTAGGCAGCAAACTTTAGGGACAGGGAAGAGGGTAGTGTTAACATAAAGAGAGGGAGGGTTTTTTTTTTTTCTTAGAAATGTTGAGTTTAAGAAAGCGCCGACATATGCAAGATGAGATCCCATAAAGACAGCAGGAGACACAAGACTTAAGGGAAGGGATACGAGGAAGAAAGATAGATTTGGGTGTCAGGTAGTATTGAAGGCCAAAGGAGCTGATAAGGTCATTAAGGAAGGAGGTGTAGAGGAAAAAAGAGCAGGGTATCAAGATCTGATCTTTGGGGAACTCAGACAAGTAAGGGAAGAGGTGTAGTTTGGAGCAGACACTGAAAAGGAGCACTTTGTGAGAGCAGCATCAAAACAAGCAGAGAAGTCAAGAAGCATAAGGGAGCAGTGTCTGCAAGCTTAAGCAGAGAAAAGATAAATTATTGACTTTAGTGAGGGAAGGTGAGTTGATAAGAGATTACCTGAAAACGTTAGGGAACTCAAGAGTCCTTTTACACTCAACATCTAAGCCATAGTATATGGTGTTCCACAGAGACTGAATACCACTCCAATAAGCCCTGCATCTAAATCTGCTTCTCACATATGATCTGACACCTCCCGAATATGCTCGACTAATGTCAGCAGTCCTGACTTGGGTCTGCCCGATTGCAAACCCTTCAACACTTGCTTAGACCACTTCCCTGCACTGTTACCTCATGCAGCGGCTAAAATGGGTCAGAGAGAACCCTGCAGCTCCATATAGACTTAATGTAGTAGCGGTCTTTGACATCACTATGGAGACATCTTCATTTAGTGCAAATTCTCACCTCAAATTCTCTTATGTGTGTCCTTGGGTAAAGGATCTACAGTCTGAGATGAACGAAAACTGCATTCAGATTTTGTTCTTGCTTCATGTAGTAAATCCTAAAACGGGGAGCTGAAGGGAAGAAAATCAAGTGCTAATTTCTCCCTTTTAAGTATAGTATCAGCCGACAACGCCAAGACTGGGAGAAAATGTACAGCTGTAGGTTCACAATCAAAGAGAAAGTGAAGTCTACAACAGACATTCTGACCTAGCAGAAAGTGGGGTTTGTAACTCACTAAAGGAAAGCCTCCCATCACAGAACAGTGAGCAGGGATATAGAACAGGAGAATGCTCATGGAGCTGCGAATCCCTCCCACCCTGTATGAATTTAGGAAGAAAGCCTGCTACAGAGAAGGTGCAAGACTCTCTGGTCGCTGGAGGCTGTCTTCCTGGAAGGACATTGTACACCCAAAGTTCAGTTCTAAGGCCAGGAACTGTGAGAAGGGTCTCGTCAGTGTGTCCGCCAAGCTAGGGAAAGTACCACAATGGAAGTAAAAGGGAGTAGGAATACACTGGCCGGGATCCTGGACTCCATGACCTTCTTCCTATTTCGAGCAGAGGAAGAACATACAAGTTATCTAGGGAGCTCTGGGTGAAGCTCGCAGCATGTATCTTACAATCAGTGGCAGACCAGGAACACTGGTGTAAAGATGGTCCAGAAGTTGTGGCGGTGGTGCAATATGTAAAAATCCCTGATGCCACTGACCGTACTCCACAACCTAGTCCTTAGAGTCGGGACTGGACGCACTGCCCTGTGGGGAAGCTCATGATACAACCTCCCCCGTCACCATTGGCAATGAAGCTGCATAACATGGGTTAAGATTAGTGGTGGAGACATTGAAGAAATCTGTGGCAGGATATAAACCTCTAGCTTAGACATATGCTGTAGCATGTAAACACACACACACACACACACACACACTAGAATAACAGGACATACTATCTCCAAGATACCACTTTTAATTATCTTCGATTTAAATGGGGGGATCCTAAATTCAATGAGCAGTTTACACTGCACAAAGTTGAAGATTTATATCCATATGCAGTTAGCTGGAAGCACTTTAAACAAATTAATATGTTTGTAGGCTAAAACAAAAAAAACAACTTACAGAATCCGCTTTACAAATCGTGTTGGCTATGTGACGACATAACATCTTTAGCCAATCCACCTTCAAAGGCTCCTCAGTCGTCAGTTGGAAACTAAATAACTGGTTTGCCTGTTCTGTTGGAGGTCGCACAACCAATGCAAATGCATTATGGCAGTCTGCAAATTCAAAATGAAACCTTATTCATGTTTGATATAGCAACAGTGAAGACGGCTATTCAAGAATAAATACAATGGTTTTAGACAATGTAGGATTCGATGTTAAAAAACCCAAATAATTTACTTATTAGCAAATTTTTGGTTAAAGGTACAATCCGAATTTGTGGCACTTGCACTGCAGCGTAGAGCAGAGCATAGCATTAATTATTGGAAGAGCACTGAAGCATGATCACTTCAGAACTGTCAGTAAATATATTTTTTAAATTTAGAAAGCACTCGTAGCTGTGTAACCATGGTACAGTATGTAATTACATAGCCATTATTGTTAAGTTTGCATTGGGTCTTCTTGTTAATACACTACAGATATTAGAATAACAAATCGAAATACTAAACTGGCCTGCTGTGCCCAGAGAAATAGGATTTACTACTATAACACATAGTAATAGCAATTGATAAAGCTTCGATATTGTAGAATATATATTCCACTCTTTAGCAATATTTAAATTACTATAAAAATAGTATAAAATACTAAGCACAGTATATCATGCATTATTACAATTTAATACTTAGAAGTCCTTTTATTTGTACTGGAATTAAAAAAAAAAAAAAAAAAAAAAAAAAAAAAAGGTGTTCACACCAAATATAAAAAATGTGAGCATTTAACCAGCAGAATTCAAGTGAAAAAAAAAAGACCATTTTTAGGAAAAGTAAAGAAAAATTAAATAAAAACCTACAATACCCCGCTTATATAAGTGTGCACGCCCTTACATAATGGAGCTGTAGCTGGGCTCAGAGTTAACCATTCACATTCAAAAGGTGATTCACAAACACCTGCCAACAATGAAGCGGGTTGTGTTTAACCCCAAATAAAGATCAGCTGTTCCTGTAGACCTCAATCAGATTGAAAACCTGTGGAATGACCTAAAAAGAGAGAGCTGTGCACAGGAGATCCCCCTGTAATTTGATGGACCTTAAACTTTTCATTTTGTAGTTAAGTGTGGGAAAGAGTTGCAAAGTACATGCGTGCAAAATTGATACTTGTTCAAAGCAACTCACTACTAGAATAAAAGCTTTAGATGCCTCCACAAACTATTAGTTTAGGGATGTGCACACTTATGCAACCAAGACATTGTAAGATTTTTATTTTCACTTTTTTCCTAAAAAAATGTTATTCACCTGAATTTTGATAGTTGCAAGGTCACAATAAAAATGGAAAGGTCTGACATTTTACATCCACTGTAGGTAAACAGATCTATTCTCCCAGTAAGTAACGTATTTCATGCAGCTCTTCTACCTAACACTAATGTTCTATGTTTGGTAGCACATTATAGTGTGGTCTATGACCCACCAAAATGCATGTCCACAAATACAATTAGCTGCACAGTCTGTGGGGAGGGGGGGGTATATGTGACGAAACAAGTGCCAACACTAACCATCCTGTTTCTCACATAATGTGGATTATAGCAAGTACTTTTTATAGTCCTTGCTTTTGTTTTGTTGCTCAACAGAGTACCACTGCAGTGTCTAATTACTGGTGGATAAGGTGACTAACTTCTTAAGCTAGTGGGGTAAAGGACAGATGATGTGGTAAGCCTGCCTGGTATCCATTTACTGTGTGTATATAATAATCTAGTGATTGATCTTATTTTACAATAAATTTATTTTTTACTTTCTAACTGCATGTTGCCCTTGTGTGACCGAAAACCCTAGAAGGTACTGGGTAGAATTCCCAGCCAGCGTGAAGTGGGTAGCATTGGGCTAGATAAACCCGATATCATCACATTGTTCAAGGATATAGTGAGCACAAGTAGTACATGAACACAAAGTGGTTGAGAAAGAACAGTCTGCATAGGCAGATATGAGTGTGGGCAAATAACACAATAAGCAACACGGGCACAATTTCATCATGATGGACCCAAATACTACTTACATGGAAGATGCCCAACAATTCAGATATAGAGCAAGCTGCATGTAACAATGTAGTACATGCACAACATGTTTATCTGAATAGTTCAAGTACAACATGTTCTGTTTACATCAAAATCATCTTTAACTGAATTCAACAGTTATTTTTGCATCTGACCTCAAAATATAGAGAAAATGTGACACCAGTTACTGCAGTTTAGTCATCAATTATATTAAAATGTTTCACTAACCTTCAGTCTCCCGGATATCAAGAACTTTCTTTATCTGTGACAAAGGCATCAAACTAATGTGCTTAAGAGATGCAGGGGGTCTTGTGTGACCATGAGGACTCTTAAAAGCACCAATAACTTTATGCCGCTTCCTTGCAATCTGAAAACACATTTTATTTTGTTAAGTGCGGACAGGAGAACACAAGATTACAAAATGCCTTGTTTTTTTTATTTTACAAATAAGATTTTAAATAAGTACACACACATATACACATTTTTCCCCTATACACAGTGCCATTGTGGGTAGTAACATCTGTCAGTAAACGATCACACAACCTTTACACATTTGACCTCCTTTTTATCCATTCTATAGATCGGATTCAGTTTATACTTACAGTACTAATTGTCGCCATTGGCAATCCCATGAGCCCAACTATTTTATAGAATCTCATGCGTAAAACATTAACAATTCTTCTACATTTCCCTGCACGTAACTTAATATATTTTACAATTCCAGAGCACTCTTTGTGCCTTTTAAATTTCCTAACAGACCGCCCTACATTTTTTCCAATGTTAATATTCAATATAGTTTTACCTCAAGGCAATCATTAAATAGAAAGAGTGTGACTTGTTCTCCCCTGTCACACAGATCTTCCCCAAGAGCTATAGTTTCCACTCTCTGTACCAGCATCCTGTGTGAAGATAATAGATTTGCCTACAACACGAGCAGAAATAGTCACAAGGTTACATTGCAAATTGGGAATCAAATTAAAATCTGTTTGGTAACAGAAAAAACAAAAACCTGCAACATTTATGTTCTGATAATTACTGTAAAACTGCCGTAATAGGTAGTAAGTAGCAGTATGTGTTTCAATAATTACCAGCACTGTACATTTGTACACAAGTTAAATTGAACACTTACAGGACATCCATCCACTTCATAGACCACATCAAAGATCTGCCTCTGCCCTTCAGTTTTCCTTTTATCTTCATTAATGTGACTGTCAATTTAGAAAAAAGTATAGATTTCTGCACTGTAAATCATCAAATGTATTTCTATATAACAACTTGGTTTTGTAAGAAATGTATACAAAAGGTTGGTTAGATAACACAGAAGTAAAAGCTTTGCCTGGATGAAAGGAAAGGATTAGTAATTACATATCAGTGTGAAGTCGCTTGTTTATATGGTTGCTCCTCAGAATATACGATGCAAGCAATGTCAAGAAAGTATTTATGTAGTCAAGTGGAAGATTATGTACTATAAATATGTTTCAGGGGAAATTTGTTTCAAATATACTGTCAAAAGTCCAAGACACACAGATTTAGCAGACTGAAGGTTGAGTGAAGGTTACAAACTAATTTACAAGATCTCTAGGAGCATTTTGCAAATGACAAGTAAACAGTGCACTAGTTCATAGATGAGCCGACATACAGCACATCATTTGCTTAGAATACAATGATAGATCAAGTAACTACCACAAATTGCGAGAAATGTGAGCAGAGTAAGCTAAGGAGTCCTAATAATTGTTCCATATCTGTGATGTGTTTACTTACGTCATTACTTCTTTTAATGACTCAATAGCTTTCTCAAGCATTACTTTATCTGGGTTGTCCTCCATAGTATGCTTCTTGAGATCTGCAATATTAAAAATGAAAAAAAAAAAAAAAAAAGTTTACAAACCTCCATAAATTTAGAGGTCCTAAAAAAATTTAAGCTTCAGATTTGTCAAACAAAGTAAACCCTTGTAATTTCAGCAGTTTATGGTTTTTAAGATATTCGCTAAGTCATGCATCTTTCACTCATTTACAGAACTGTGCCATTTGGAGCAACATTAATGTGAACAGCGATCTACTTGCTTATATGATGTGGAGTTAAACTTTGTTTTTCGGCTGCCCGTTTACAATTGTGCTTCTTCATTTTGTTTTTGGAAAAAGTGTGCAATACAGACAAAGTCTTTATGTAATATTAGTGACACAAATGGGTACATCCCACATCACCACGTATCCAGTTATAACTTTTATATGCAAAAGAGAAATGTTGATGCTTTCTTTTAGTCAGTAGTATAGGCCATCTTACCATTTAAAAGAAGAGCGACACTTGGTAACCTTTGAACTGGTCGTATTAACAGTTCTACTAACGTTTGTCTTCCACATTCTGGTTTTGTTTGATTAATCTGAAATCATAGTAAATCATGTTGTTACCATTTCATGTTTTCCCACTAAACCAAGAAACCCAAAACACACACTTAAAAAAATAAACACTAAACACAAACTGCACAAAAACTGAATGGAGAAAGTTCTTATCCAGTCTAAATTATAGCATCACTAAACAGTGCTTTGCAGGCTCTGTGAGCACTTCATAGACTACATGGGATAAGGAATCATCTAATGCTACAGACTTATGCTCGGTGCACATCACTTATATGATCAGTCTCAGACAAAGGTAATATACACCGGAGTTAAATCTGCATTTAAAGACTCATATCTAATGCAAGTGTATGTAAACTGATGTGACAATAAGTGTCACTGTACCAAAATGAATAAGTTTAACTTGAGCTGCAGTGGAGTTTTTTTTGAATGCTTCTTGTTACATTTCACTACAAACGCATTTCAACGCAGTTGGATAAACTTAAATTTCTGAGTGCATTGTAAATGACATAAAATGTGATAAAAGCACTTACATATATGCTCTCACACAATTGGCCTTAAGAAAATTACTTTTTCCTGTTCTATCACAGATGCATATTTGAACACACTTGTACAGGTAATACTAATAATGATAAACAGTGCGCACTACCACAAAAATATCCAATCAAGACAAATGTCTATAGAGTAAATGAAAATCCAAGGTGCTTCTGTTTGTCTAGACTTTAAAACAGCACTAGCAGATCGTAATCTGCGCCTCTACCCCTTTCAAAACCCAATCTCCACGAGACAAACGAATTTCTAAAATATCAAACACAAAGGGGGCACTTCCATAGTGTATTATCAGATGTAAAAGATTTATTCATAAAATGTAAAAACATGCACGCAGAACAACAAGTATTCACAGCATATCAGGTCACAATTCAGCTTATTCTTCATTCTAAAACATCCTGTTCAGCAGCTCTCCCACTTTTAATCAAGCGTCTACTCCGGAGTAAAGGCTTGATTGCAAGCTGATAATACACTATGGAAGCGCCCCTTTGTGTTTGCTATTTTAGACACTTGTACAAATATTTCAAATGCATAAAAACAATGGGCTTAAAGCAGAGTTGAACATATGCCTGTTTGCATATGTAAATTGCGTGAGTTCGCTCTGTGAATGCCCACAAAAAAACTTGCATGTGCCTATGCAGAGTTGTATGAAGCCAGGCTTGTGCCTGAAGTGGTGTAACGGGGGAGAGAAGGGGCGTTCCATAAAGTAAAGGTGTGTTCGTATATATTTACAAACAGATGCAAATTGGAATCACATTGATGGCGATGACGAATGCCAGCAGTAGCTAACCGCTTCCGAATGTGAATTGCCCTTAAAATCTGCTGTGTGGCTTTCTTCACTGCTTATATTAAGTGATATATATTATAGGGTTTGATGTGAATTAAAAAAAAAAAAAAAAAATACTTTCATGCAGATGTGCAAAGGAAGGTTATATCTGCTGTATTATATGAACCCTAATAGCATACATATACGTGTTTTACTATGAAAAGTGTTTTATTTCACCTACAACCTGGTTCTGCGCACGAGTGCGTGCAAGTACTCCTGCTGCATATACTACAGATGCATCTTGAAATGCATGATACTCATATGGGCTGAAATATGCCACTTTTGCTTGATCATTTTTTGGGGCGTATTGTGAAGTACCAGTATGTATGTAGCCCAAGACAGATTTTTAGCCAGGACATGAATCTTTAAAGTAACTGCACATTAGTGCGCAGTTTTGGTCCAAGGGGACTAATATGCATGACCTTTTTGCAGCCTTGCCAATGCAAGAGGTGAAAATCCATGTCAGGGAGAGAAGAGTTCCACAGCTACCACCTTCTTTACACCAAAACCATTCCATTGTTAAACTACCATGAGAGCCTGAACCAGACACAGATATTAGGCACAGAACAATGTCTCTTATTCTGTATACTTTGTGGCAGAGCCGTAACTTAGAATTCTAGCGCCCAGGGCGAGAAAGACAAATGCCGCCCCTCTAGCCCTAATTTTTAACCAAATTAACCTAAAATATTCCTAAGTTGCGCCCCCCCCCTTCAGCGTTGCGCCCTGGACGGTCGCCCCTGTGGCACAGCCCTAGTTACGGCCCTGCTTTATGGTATGCTCTTTATTCTGGATGCTTGTTTTCTGTATGCTTTACAAGTTAATGCTTATTGAATGGGAATTGCGAGGACTGCACTTAACCTACCACATAAGCATCTTCCCTCAAAATAGAAAACATTAAACATTTGTGAACGCAGTGCGAAATTACATTATAGTGCTAAGGAGAGTCATCACAGCAAGGACAAGGAAGATTTACTGAATACCACAAAAGTGCCCATGTAAAGCAAAAGCCTCCTCTAGAACAAGCAGAGGAAGGACACTAATTTAAAATAAATGGTGAAGAACAATCAGTTGCCAGCAACTGATTTCTACTGGGACCGGAATGTGGAAACACAGAAGGAGAAAATAGGAAACTTGAACCAAACAACTCTGGATGCTGCACAAATTGCCAGTCGAGAACGACTGCTTTATTATCAGAGGCTGATAATACTGGAACCTAAGAAGAGCCACAGGTACATTCCCTGTCATCAACTACAATTGTTATTCCTGTACCTTATGGTCAAAATGTTCCCCACACCTCTTGGGTTGTAAGCTCATTTGGACAAGGCAATCTTCACCTTCTGTTTCATGCCATTGTATGTGATTTGTGTTTCATGATCCCCTCACTGAACAGCGCTAATAATATTTTGGCACTTTATAAACACACGGGTTCTGCCATTTGACACACAAAACTATTAATATGTCTTCAAAAACTGCAGTAACCAAGGAAATAAAATAAGTGGAATTGGTTTTATGTCAGGATGGTCCTGGTAAGGCTAAGTTTCTCTAGTCGAACATGTAAACAGTTTATATTAATTTGTAATTAAAGTGGGGTGTTATCTCAAAAAAATAAAATAAAAAAATACTACACTTTTAATAGGGTAGGTGTTAGTGAAAGCAGTGGAAAGACTTTGGGAGATTTGCAGTCAACTACTCGATTATGGAAAAAAATAAAAATAAAAAAATAGGTTTATTGTACTTACCGTAAAATCGCTCTCTTTCTCCAATCACAAGTTGGGGGACACTGCTCACCTTGGGGTATAGAGGGCGCTGTGGGAGTAATGGCACTAAAACACTTGTCTAGCCTGCTCCCCTCCCCTCTATGCCCCCTCCACAGGACGAGCTCAGTTTATTTACTATCCTAGCCACAAGGAAGGGCGAAAACACAACCAACAGAACACACATCAGGACTTTCAGAACAAAGGGTGGGCACGTGTCCACCAACTCGTGTTCAGAGAAAGATTTTACGGCAAGTGCAAAAATCCCATTCTCTCTTTCACACTAGTTGGGGGACACTGCTCACCTAGGGGACGTTCCAAAGCTGTCCCTATGGGTGGAAATGCTAAGAATGAACTGCACGTAAAACTTTACAGCCAAAACGTGCGTATTTTGTAGCAGGCATGAAAACGATAAAACCTGGTGACTGTATGAACAGAAGACCAAGTAGCTGCCCTACACAACTGCTCAGCTGAGGCCCCATGCTGCGCCGCCCGCCGACCTCGTGGAATGAGCCGTCAGACCTTCAGGAACCTTAGAGCCCTCCGAAATGTACGCCTGCTGGATAGTAGCGGTGATCCATCTTAGCCCCGTCTGCTTTGTGGTCGACCAACCATACTTGCGATCGTGATACAGGACTAGAAGACCATCAGTCTTCCGAACCAAAGCTGTACGGTCCACATAAATCCTTAAAGCTCTGACCACAGCTAAAGAGACCGAGTCCTGACCAGGCGCCAGCCAGTCCTGATAAATAACCAGCTGAACAATACCCTGATTTATGTGAAACGAAGCACCGCATGATCGCTATGGAAAATCATAAGAGGAGCCCAACATGATAGGGCTGCCAAACTCCGAAATCCATCTGAACGAAGCAATGACAGCAAAAAGGTCACTTTCCACGATTTTTTTTTCAAAGAAACAGATTCCAAAAGGTTCAAAGGGCGACTTTTGAAGCGTCAAAAGGACAAAGTTTAGGTCTCACTGTAGCCCCTGGCGGAACAAAAGGCAGTTGAACACGAAGTACACCCTGTAGAAACGTCTGCACCTCCGGTAACAGAGCAATAGGTTTCTGAAAATACACCGCAAACGCCGCTACCTGGACCTTAAGGAAGGACAAGTTCATTCCCATGTCCAGACCATCATGTAGAAAAGCCAACACCCTAGGTTAACGAAAAGAATTAGTAGGCACTTTGATCTTCTCACACCAACATATATATACTTTCCAAATGCAGTGATAAATGGTGGATGATGGTTTTCTTGCCCGGATCATGGTTTTAACCACTCTTTTCGAAAACCCTTTCTTTTTGAGAATCAAGAATTCAACATTTAAGCCGTCAAAGCCAATCGATATAGGCCCTGATGAAGGGAAGAACCTTCTCAATCAAGGTCCATTCTGAGAGGCTGACGCCAAGGACAATTCATTGACATGTCCTAGTACCACGCTCTTCTCGGCCAATCTGGTGCCAGTAGAATCACTGGAACCCTTTCACCTCCCACTTTCTGCAAGATCTGCGGAAGCATCGGAACTGGAGGTTAAAAGGTACACCAACTTGAATTTACAGTGTACCGTCATTTCGTCCACTAAGAATGGCTGAAGGTCTTTTGACCTGGCACAATACCTTTCTACCTTGTGGTTGTGCCGCGAAGACATCATGTCCATTTCTGGCTGACCCACCAGAGGACTATTTGAGAAAACCCCTCCGAATGGAGCAACCATTCGCCTGACTTAAGTAGTCGGCCTCCCAGTTGTCCATCCCCGGAATGAACACCTCTGAAATTGCGGGAACCTGTTCCGTCCATTTCATGATCTTTGACACTTCCTACATGGCAAGAGGATTCCTTGTTCCTCCTTGATGATTTATGTAAGCTACCGCCATACCATTGTCCGACTGTATTTGGATCGGCCAACGTGCCATGAAGGACTGTGCCTGAACTAGAGCCCTTAGTACTGCCCGTAGTTCCAGAACATTTATGGACAACCGTGCTTCATCTGGCATCCAAGTCCCTTGCAATCTGAGGTGAAGAGTGACTGCACTCCACCCCAAGAAGCTGGCATCCGTCGTTACTACGGTACAGTCCCACACAGAGAAAGGACGCCCCTGTGTTAGAATGTCCCTCCTCAGCCACCAGAGAAGAGACAGGCATGTTGTCTGTGACAACCGAAAAACCTGCCTTTCTAAGCGGGGATCTGACCTTGACCACTTTGCAAGAACCTCCTACTGGAACTTGCTCAAACGGAAACGAGCAAGCTGCAGAGCCTCGAACGAGGAAACCTTGCGACCCAGTAGCTTCATACACTGATGTACCGAGATGCGATTTAGAGATAAAAGATCTTTCATCCGACGCCGGATCTTCCGCACTTTGTCTGAAGGGAGAAAAACCCTCTGACAATTTGTGTCGAACAACAATCCCAGAAACACCACACGTTGGGTTGGTATCCAACTGGATTTTTTGTAGTTAATCACCCACATCCTGTTCCTGCAGAATGTCCCTGGTCAGCTGCAAATGTGACTGAAGCCGAGGTACCGGCTCAGTCTTTATCAGCAGGTTGTCTAGGTAAGGTAAAATAGTCACCCCCTGTAAACGCAGCTGAGCTGCCATTATAGCCATCACCTTTATGAACACTCGCGGTGCGTTGGCCAAACCGAATGGGAGAGCCATGAACTGAAAATGCTCCAGACCCATCGCAAACCGCAAGAGACTTTGATGAACTGTCACTATCGGAATGTGTAGGTAAGCATCCTTGATATCCAAGGATGCCAAATACTTGCCTTTCTTCTTGGAATTTATTACAGATCTGATGGACTCCATTCGAAAGCTGGATACTCATAAGCGGGTGTTGAGGTACATCAGGTTTAGACTTGGTTTGAAGGACCGATCCGGTTTCTGAACCAGAAAAATGTGAGAGTAAAAGCCTTGACCTCTCTGCCCCAACGGAACTGGAACAATGACCCCGACATCCCGAAGTGACTGTACTGCCCCCTGCAAAACTTGTCTTTTCTCTGACTCCCTGGGAAAAGTAGTCATGGAGGCGCTCCCACTAGGTCCAAAATGTATCCCATGGACACAATACCTTTCACCCAGGCATTTGCGGTGGAACTGAGCCACGGCTCCTGAAAAAGAGCAGTAGGCACACTCCCAGAGCCCCCGATGGAGGATGCAGGAAATCATGCTGCTTGTTTGTCTGCTGGTTTAGGGGCAGGGCAATGACCTATCCAGGCCCATCTGCCTCTTTGCCCCCCCTCCCTAGTAATCTGGGCTTGGTTTCTGGAAGAACCACCTTTAGAGCGACCAACAAACCGAAAGGAGAGAACGCCTCCCTTTTGCTTTTGGCGCAGCTACCAGAAGAGGAGCACTCTTTCCCCTCCTTCCCCCCCGCCCCCCTGTGGCTCGAGCAATGAATTTGTTCAAAGGAGACCAAAAAATCCACCTCCCTAGATCTTAACCACAATGTGCGCCTAGCTGCCACTGCTAAGGAAGAGGTTTTTGACAACCCCTGACCGGCATCCAGAACTGCATCCCTTAAAAACTCGGCAGCATCTTTAATATGCTATGCCAGTTCTAGCCACGCCAGACTGAATTCCTGCATGAAGGGTAGTGGCCCATTTTTCAACAGTTTTAACAACCCAAGCTGCCGCCATCACCGGGCGCAGGAACACCCCAGACACTAAATAAATCGATTTCAAAATCGCTTCACACTTTTTGTCAGTACTATCTTTAACGAGACGCTGCATTCGGCACAGAAAAATAGTAGACTTTGCCAAGTGTGCAATAGGTGCATCGATACTGGGATGAGTTTCCCATGATCCTACCTCCGAATCTGAATAGGGGTAGAAAAGTTTGTATCGTCTGGTAATCTGAAAATTTATCAGGCTTAAGTCTGGCCTCGTCTCAAATTTCAAACAGTTGTGCAGAAGTAGGGAAGAAAACAGTTTTTTGTCCTTTTAAACATGGAGGTCTGTGATAGATTGTTCCCCATCCAATATGTTAAGAATCTGTCGCACTGTGAGGTTAAGGTCCTCAATGCCCTGTCTATTGGACATATCCTTCTCACCTGTGGACAAGTTCTCATAGTCAGAATTCTCCAGAATACCACCATCTCCCAATTCGGATGGATCTGTGTCCGAATCTACCAACTCCTGGGCAATAGTCAGACCCAAGACTTTACGCTGTCCACCTGCCATCCTCGAATGGAATAATATTTCAAGGGAATTAGACACTCTGGAACAGTCTGTACAGGGGTTGAACAAACAGGCTCCTGGGAGACCCCTGGACCACCCTGCAGCAACTGAGACGCCTATCCCGAAAGGAGGGTAAAGAGACACCAGGGACAGAAAGGAGTCCGTTAAGGGGATAGCATGTAGGAGAAAACAAAGAGAATAGGAAGAGAGGGGAAATAAAAGCGAGCGGAGGAAATAGAGACAGGGTTAGGTGGATGGCAGATGGGCTTATAGACTTTAAAAGTGGCTCAATTATAATGTACTGTATTAGAAACAGTACTGCGACACCCATCCGAGCTGCTATCAGCGTACCTTCTTTGCGGTGGTCTCGGCAACCGCATCAGGACCATTAGAGAAACTACAGCTGAAGAAAATGGCTTCTTATATAGCGGTTGAGGGTGTTGGACACTGGGATTCTGTTTAGTGATATTTGAAGTGTGGTGATCACTTGGGGTGTTGCTTTATTTGTTCTCAGAAATTATTAGCTATCGTTTACAGTTGTATTTTGCCTTCTGTAATAAAGATAAGTTGTACCATCACTCCTTTGCCTGTGTGATCTTAAACAACAAGATACCAGAGTTATCCAGTGGACTCTTGCCCTAACACCCTGGAATCCTTACAGGCGGTATCGGAGCATGTGTAGTCAACTTAGTTCATACAGCAATTGAGCTAGTCTTCAACTTATGGGATTACCCAGTGCAAATAAGAAACCTACATAGTTATCTATCCATTTATGCTGAGTAGGTGCAGAGAAAGTCCAGCAGATTCAAACAGCACTCCCAACAAGAATGGGAGACATTGCTGCACCTTGACACATTTTGGTGAAATAACATTTTCCTTTCTATAGATAGTACATACAAACAAAGTATATGCTGTGAGACACCGCTCTCAAACATGAATCAATGCTATAGATTCCAAAACATTGACTGCATAATACTTCTCAGAACCTGATTTTAAGTAAAATCACCTTCATGGTAACATTGAAGCATGCAAGGAAAATGACTGACCAGTTTGGAGAAGCTTTCATGATGAGCGAATTAAGCCTTGCTTGGCTTTCACCAGCTATAAACTGGTAGTGTAGGGTGCAAAACCTGAGGTTGCAGTTTTCAACACTTAGGTGGCAGAAGCTGGGGAGAATTTCAGAGAATTCTCCATTTCATAAAGAATAGTTTGGAAATGCAACAAAATATAAAGTGGAGACACAATGAGAGGCAAGCACGCCCTATGGAACGCCAGATCTGTTTTTAACAAACTTACATACATCCATGATTTATTCATTTCTAAATCTCTCAATCTCCTTGTTATTACAGAAGCTTGCCTCACCTAGTCTGACACTACATCCCCTGCAACTCTCACCAATGGGGGACTCTCCCTCAGCCACACTGCCAGCCCCAGAAACAGACAAGTTGGTGGAGTAGGCATTCTACTCTCTCCAAGTTGAACCTTCCAAGTCATACCCTCTGAACCCTCCCTCTCACATTCTCTTCCTTTGAAGTCCACACTATCAGTCTATTTTATCCTCTCCACCTTCGTGTTGCTGTTATCTATCTCCCCTCATGTCCAATTTCCCAATTCCTTGACAACTTTGCGGCCTGGCTCACTTATCTCCTATCCTTTGACCTGCCTACACTCACACTAGGCAATTTCAACATTCTCATTGATAATTCCACGGTCTCTTCCACCCACTGTGATGGGCACTCCCTTGACCTCATCTTTTCCCACTACTGCTCCATCTCCAGTTTCTCCAATTTAGCCTTTTCACTCCACGACCACAACCTCCTTTCCTTCAGCCTCTTTTAACCCAAACCACTTCTCATTTTCACTAAAACTATATTCTCTAATGACTGCATTGTCTTGTCCTAATCAGGCTGCCTCTTTCTATAACAAAACCTTCACTTCAGCCCTAGACAATGCAGCTCCAGCTACTACATATAGTTTTTCGACAATCCAAACCCCAGCCATGGCACAACAAACAAACCTGCTACCTGCAAAAGTGCTCCCGCTCTACAGAGCGCCACTAGAGGAAATCTCGTTCCTATCCAGATTTCCTCCACTATAAGTTCAACCCGTCATCTTAGAGCACTGCCCTTTCAATTGGCAAACAAACATTCTTCAAATCTTTAATATCCACCCAGTCTTCTATCCCACGCCGCCTCTTTGCCACCTTCAACTCACTTCTTTGCCCACCTGCACCTCCTCCTTCACTGCCCATCAATTTGCCACCTATTTCAAAGACAAAATTGACACCATTCGACAAGATATCTCCTCATGCCAAAACCCAATTACTCCACCCACCATTACCTACACTCCCCAATCCACCGTTAATTCATTCTGTCCAGTAACTGAAGACAAAGGCTCTGCACTCATCTTATCTCACCCTATAACCTATCCACTCAACTCAATTCCCTTCCAACCACTTTGCTCCCTCTCCTCCACTGCATGCCTAACTAACCTCTTCAACCTGTCTCTCTATACTGCCATCCTCCTTCAAACATGCGCTCATCTCACCTATTCTAAAAGAAACCATCTCTCGATCCAGCCGCTCTCTCCAATTACTGCTCTATTTCTCTCTTCCCCTTTGCCTTCAAACTACTTGAGCGATTAGTGTACAGACACCTGTCTCACTTTCTCTCCTCATTCCATTGTCTACTCTTTGTAATCAGGCTCCTGCCCTCAACAGTCCACTGAAACTGCTCTCACAAAAGTGACCAATGATCTAGTTACTGCAAAATCTAATGGGAATTTCTCCATACACATTCTCCTAGACCTCTCTGCTGGTTTTTGATACTGTTGACCACCCTCTTCTCCTACACACCCTTCACTCCATTGGCCTTTGTGACAGTCCTTTCCCTGGTTCACATCCTACCCATCGAACCGCTCCTTTAGTATTTCTACCTCTGGCACATCCTCCCCTAGACTCCCATCATCTGTTGGGATTCCAGAAGGCTCTGTTCTTGGCCCTACTTTTTTTATTGTACACCTCTTCTCTTGGGGCACCAATTCGCTCATTTGGCCTCCAATAACACCTCTATGCTGATGACACCCAAATCTATATCTCTTCCGCTGACCTCTCTCCTTCTGTACTATCTCGTGTAACCAACTGTCTTTCTGCTATCTCCACATGGATGTCCCAATGCTACCTAAAGCTCAACATGTCCAAAACAGAGCTTATTATCTTCCCTCCTGCCAGAGTCACCACCTGCCCTCAAATCTCCCTCACTGTCAATAACATCACAATTTTCTCAGTCTTCCAAATCTGCTGCCTTTGTGTCACACTTGGACTCTGCCCTCTGCTTTATTCCTCACATCCATACCCTCTACCAGTCCTGTCGCCTCCACCTTAAAAACATTGCTAGAATACACCCTTTTATTACTCAACATGCTACTAAAGCTCTTATCCATTCTCTCATCATCTCCAGTCTTGACTATAGCAACCTCCTGCTATCTAGCATTTCTGACACCCATATAGCCACACTTAAATCCATCCTAAATCCTGCTGCTAGACCGATATTCCTCTCTCACTACTCCACATCTGCTGCACCACTTTGCAAATCCCTGCACTGGCTCCGTATCCTCCAGAATCAAATTCAAATTAGTCACCCCTACCTGCAAAGCCCTCAACACTACCCCTGCATACATCTCAAATCAAAATACTCTCTCCTTCCCTCTTAGATCTACCTCTGTCCAGCGCCTTGTCTTGTCTACTCTCTGGTAACCACCTCTCACACCTGCCTACAAGACTTCTCCCCACTTATGGAATTCCCTACACCGCTCAGACTTTCCTGCAGTCTTCAAATCTTTAGATGCTCTTTGAAAACCCATCTGTCTTTTTATTTTTTTATTTTAGAGGGTAACTTATCCTCGATAATACTTTTCACACTAATGCACCCTCACAACTATCCCAATCTCCAATCTGAAACATTTACTCCACTCATTTCAGCTGGGCCCACTTCCACTTAGAATGTAAGTTCTCTAATGAGCAGCAGGGTCCTTCATACACTTTGTTTTCATGTCTGCATTTATTTTGTCTACCTTGTATGTCCCTGTTTTACATATGTACTGTTTTCCCTACTATACAGTGATGCGTACAACTGTGGCACCATACAAATCTATGATAATATTATTGGGAAACTGTTGGTTTATAGGTGCTAAACAGCAACAAGATCTACTAGAAACAGCCATCTATTATTGGATGACTCCACCCTTCAGAAGCCAGGTCAGCTTTCAAGGATTATATGGGATACCAACAGTCCCCATAAGCTTTTCCTAATGCCACCAAATATACTGAAGTTTAGGCAACCGCTCAATCACAGAGGTCACAGGTGACACCCACTAAATTCGCATTTTGTCCCAAAAGAAAACCTCTTTAAATATACTGGAATTCATAAAATAAAAAAAATAAAAACCATTTTAAAAAAAGGGAGAGGGCACCTTATTTTACATAATTCGTATCAAATAAGAAAAACAAAAATTTTTATAAAAAAAAAAAAACATATAAGTTACAGAGCTGTGTACAAACATGTATATAAAACCAAAATATGTTCATAAACCAGTATCAATATAAAATAAATACTTTGGCTATACTCAATTTTTATAACATGAGAACCCTTATACTGAAAGTATATTTATAAAAAAATAATATACAAGTGATACAATGAGAAAACTGTATTAATATAAGACCAAAGTTGATATAAATACTTGAGTTGTAAAATTTAAAGTATTAACCAAAAATCCTTATACTGAATGTAATAATGGAGGAGCAGGTAGATAAAACAGGAATATAAACTAATACAATAATAAACAACACCCTCCAGATAGCAACTTCATATTTTCCCCTTGCATGGGTGTATAGGGTACGTATAAACGGATTATCCAGTTCCTATTTCTGGTAGAGCAGAGAGTAAGCAGTCCTATCAATGCTCTCTCTACCTGTGTGTCAAAACACCATCTGGCGTCAAAGTTAGTGCACAAACCGCTGAAGTCAGCCAAGTAAGGTAGCAATGCGGGACAGAAGTAGACTATTATTGCATAAACCCATCACCCGCAGAAAGAGAGAAAGAGGGAGTCTGCATAACAAGTTCTAGATACTCTACACAAAGCTTTAATTTGCATTACTGTAGTTCCACCAAATTAATGTTTGGAGACACTTGTTATGTAATGGACAATGGAGTTCATTTTCTTTTAGACAGATTTAAAAAATTGCATACCTTCAGGAAAGCATGGAACCTTGGTTTTAGCTTCTCACACTGTATAATGGTTTCCTTGCTCATTTCAAAGAAATTTACAAAAGGTGGATAGGTTTTCACCAAATCATTTGACTGAAAAAGAAAGTTGTGTTTTAGGTTAATGAAGTTTCATTTAAAATCAATATTATGATAAAAAAAAAAAGCAAAGTACATGAACAAATCTTGTAAATCATACACAAGCACCAAAAGTTTGACTACTCCGATAATTATGTTCACATAAAACTCCTATGGAATAGCTATTCTCAAATAAATTTTCTTTAAACCTATTGAGCAACAAATTCAGATGTATAGATTTCCACAATACTATAAAAATGACATCCCAAGCAACATGTATTACTTTTTTTTTATTATTATAACTGCAACATGGCATATCTTCAGATTTCAGCTAAATGCTACACTATGCTCGCACCTAGGCCAACTTTACATCACATTAACTCCCCACCACTCACAAGGGTGAAAAGTAGTATGTGATATGCTGTGAGAGTGAAAGCATAAAGCTCAACTCTGCTTCAGATATTTTTATATGAAAAAAACCCAAAAACCGTTAACTCCTTCAGTACTAAGGGTGAGTGGGACACATCCTCAGCATATACCTCAAAAGTGCCAAGTACGATCCCACTTATCCTTAGCACTGAGAGTTCAAATGGGGGACAACGTACTTTTCTCCAACGCTAGTTACTGCGATCTGGGGCTTCATTAAGTAACTGCACCAGTGCGCAATGATGTCAAGCTCCATCTCCTCCCAGCCACTATACAGAAAATTATGAAGAGCCAGGGGATGGGGGAGGACACTAGAAGTGATCTACATCCCCTATCCAGACACTCAACTTGAGGAGGTCCCTTCTTTCAAACTATATGTCCCATAAGTAGTTATCAGTGTGACCACTAGACAAAAAAAAACAAAAAATAAAAATAAAATACTTTGACATTTGTTTTACTTTCTAATTAGAGTTAAAGCAGTACTCTCAGGTAGTGTCATTCACCAGAGCCTGGGGAATGCGGCATGTTTATCTCAGGGCTCAGTGGTTCGTCTAGCAACACTGGTAGAAACTGGAGCTGTGTGATGCTCTGGTGGGGGCCACCATAAGCTGTAATCATGGCGATTGCGACGCCTCACTGGTCCTCCTACTAAAAACCACCCCCGTCTCCCCGGCTTGCTCCCATATTAAAATAGTGAATTTAAAGCTGCTTTCCCACCTTAACCGACAAACCTTTTTAACAGAACATGCATATTACATTTTTTTTACATTGAACTACAACATAAAACTTATGGGAAAATTACCAGGAAATGAAAATATACCTATGAATATATACCTATTTTAGAACACATTTTTATAGTTGGACACCAGATATTGCCAAGTCTGAACTCTAAATCCAGGTATGTCATCTCTACTGGGGTTTACAGCACAGTTTGACTTACACATCCCTCCCCACCTATATGTGAAAGTTAAACGACCAAATAAAATAAATTAAAAAAAATGTTTTTGCTGAACTATGTTAATTCTATGATAGTTACCCCTTTAACCTAATGCATCAGAAATCGATTCCTTTTGATTTTAAAAACATCTTATCCCAGAATACCTCAGGTCCACGTCACCATTATTTGGAATTGATATATTCTGTGCGTGTGTTAATACAGAAGAGAGCATAGTTATGAGTTTGATAGTACTCAATTAATGGGCACTCATTACTTCATGCAAATACGTAAAAAAGAAAAGCTAATCAGCTGTAACACTGTAAATGTTTATATAGGTTTTCTGTTTAATGTACAGATGTGTCTTACATGGAATTCTTATACTTTTTTATCTATTCACCACATATCGGAGCAAGTTTATACCATACGTCAGTTTAGTGAACGCACAATACTTTTAAAAATGTCATAACAATTACGGCTACAAAATACATTTTTTAAGCCTTACATCATTATATTTTTAGTAAAAGTGTTTTAAAAGGGTTATTTTGCATGTCCATGAAAAGCCACCTAAAAAAACATTTTACTACTAATTTTTCAAGAGAAGTAAAATAACTTACATAAGAAATAATTACATCGCCAATACTTTTGGTTTCTGCCCAGTCCATCATCATTTTTTCTAGATCGCCCTAAAAAAGAAAATGTTAAAATGTAAAATTTGCAAAGTTGCTCCTTTTAAAAAACACATCAAAGTGGAGGAGATTAAGGTAGAGGCACACAAGGTTGGGGTGCCACAGGCAACATAAATCTCAAATCAGCATTAGTGTGACAGAAAACAGACATTTGCACTGTTTACAACAGTGATGGGCATCCTGATCCTTATCAAGGGCCATATAAGTGGCATTATAGCCTTCAAAAAGACCACACATCACTCTTAATATTAGTAATAAGTTAAAACTATATTTAACCAAAGATACTCAAATCTGTAATATAGCAGCATGCATTTTAATGTAGGATAAGTGTTACAAGCTATAACAAACAAATCTGACAACTCAGTGCAACTTCTGGGTGAACAGGTTTACAAATAGCTTTTGAAAGTCAGGTGTAAGCCTGGAACAGGCATAATACAATTTGCCAGAAACTTTTCCATCCATCTAACCATTACACTTATAATTTTAAAAAAAAGCTGAGGCATATTAAAAAATAACGGTTTCATGTGTAAGGGGAAGCCAAAAGCAGCCAACCGCACAGCACAATGGTACATAACAGGACCTGCCTAAAAATATGGTTTGCTCAGCAGCAAATAAAAAGGTAACAAAAGTGGTTAAATTACACTTTATAGCATTGGAGGAAAACAAAAAGGTGAGCACTTAAATTGTAAATATGCAAAAAGTACATTAAAAGAAAGGGAATGATGAGGATGAAAAACAGACTGCCAAGACCAAAAGTCTAATTCCAAAGTTTTTTCAAGTAAATTAAACAAAAAAAAAAAAAAAAAAAAAAAAAGAAAGAAATATGGGGCACTAAATGTTAAAGAAAAATAATGGAGTAAAGAGAAATCTGATCTGTTAAAATGTGTTTTGCATTGGTCTGTATTCAGAAAGAAAGAGAAAAAAAAAAATCTTCCAAAACAAAAAATACAGGGCCTGATTCATCAAGGCACACTCACATTGGCAGATACATATCGTACACAGTCAGTCTGCGCATGCCCAGAACTGAGAGATACGTCCTGACAGCTGCGTCTGTGCATGCATAGGCTATATACTACAGCCTACGGTGTCAGGGAAAGAACGGGGAGGTGAAGGGTAGTTTTGTGGAAAAACTATTTTTTTTAATAGTGGTTTTTATTGGAAGATTTTTCTAAACACAAAAATTAAAAAACAAACAAAGACCCCCAAAAAACACAAAACATACAAAAAAAAACCTGACATATGTTATGCTAACAATCATTTGCAAATCTAATCAATAAATTGACATTAGTTATCCAGGTTTTTTTGTGGATGCTGCATGTATGAGAGCATGGAATTTCAGAGTCCCAGGAATTTTTACTGTGTTTTTGAAGTGATCATCTAAAAATATTGCTGTCTCAATATGTTGTTCTTGTGTTGAGTAAGTAAAATGCATTCCTGTAATGTTTTCCTCTACCCATTAAAAAAGTTGTAGTGTAAGAATAATTTGGACGTTGCAAGCTTGCTCGGGATGCTAACCTCTTCACTGTGCCACCTACACCATCGCAAAGCCCTTTGCCATATGCAGTCGGTAAAAACATGCCACTCTGCTTCTATACCAAAATCATCTATACCAGAGCATAAGTTGGCAATGTTTTTCTTGTTCTTAAACTGTGTCGCTAACCCATTAAAGTAGAAAATCTTTTTTGGTGGTTTCTCAAATTTTGTGTTGAACAAGTCTGGCAGTTTTCTGCTTCCAGAGAAAACTCATACTGTGTTGTGTGCCCCTTCTGCAAGTTGCTGTTCCTCCCAGCACACATTCTCCCAGTCTAGTACTCCACTGTAATTAAACAGTCCGCTTTTTCAAATGCGACACAAATGGTCCAGGGTTGTGCGAGCTTAAACTAATGACCCAAGGGCTTTTCTTCACTAATTAAAGACCACCCAAACCCAACCTGTCCCTGTAAAAAAATGGGCCTATTCAATACAATTGAAGTGTCTTTCCCCGTGGAGTGGCCTTCCACTTAAGTTTGTACAAGTGGGAGCAGGCACTGTCTGTAGAATCTAGTCACCAAGCACACCTGAAGAGGAACGTGCATTCCTCTAATGAAGTGAACTGGAAAAAATATTGTTTTGTTGATTCTCTCAGATGTGTAGTGGCTCAATAAAATACAATTTTCACGAATCACTCACAAATGAAAGCTCTTGTAGCAGATGATCCCATCATGATCCCAAAATAAAACTTTGGGGATTTATCAACAGCACTATAAACAATTTGAGATGCTTTTAAAAAAATTAAAAATATGGCTTTTTGATAAAAATCAAATTTTTATTTTAGTAAATGTTACAATTTAAATTTTTATTGAAACACACTGCTGTGTTATATATCATGAATGCTCATATAAAGAAGATTATTGTACTTACATTAAATCTTTCTCCGATTCCATCTGGGGGACACAGCTACCATGGAGTTGCATGAGGGTGCATGGAGTTGGCATTTAAATAGTTAAACTGTTAATGTAACTTGACAGAAGCTCCTCCCCTCTGCAACCCCTGTAGCTCCTCAGTGTAATTGAAAAGCCCCAAGGAAGGGAAACAGAATAGCACGCAACCAGCAAGAGCAACAGAAGAGTGAAAGGCGGCAACAGTGTCCCACAGATAAATCAGAGAAAAGTATTTAACGCAAGTACAAAAATTCTCTTTTCTCCATCATCTGGGGGACACTGCTACCATGGGGACGTTCTAAAGTAAAACTTTGCAGCCAAAACTTGCATCAGGAGACACAAACATGAAAATGGTAAAACTGGGTAAAGTGTGGACAGAGAACCTGGTTGGCGCCAGGCAGAAATGATTTGCCGATGCACCGTTGCGCGCATCCCGTGCTGTCCTCCACAGAACGGATGGAATTTGCGGCGACACGATCAAGTACAGGCCGCTCAAAACCAATATAAGCCCTGCCTGACAGGGAACATTATCCACCTAGCAGCAGTTTGTTTTGTAGCCAGACAACCCCTATTACAAGCATCATACAAGAAAAGGGAATCCGTCTTCCGCATAGCGGACATCCTGCCCACATACATTCTTAGAGCATGGACCACATCCTATGAAGTCAAGGATCCCTTATCTGAAGAGGCAGTCACCTCCTGGAAGACTAGGAACACAATTTTTTGATTAAGATGAAAACCAGACCACTTTCTGGTTGGAAGGAAGGTATGTTGCACAATACAGCCCTGTCAGTACGTAATACCAGATAAGCTGAACGACAAGAGCCCCAAAGCTCTGAAGCTCTCCTCGCAAAAATGGTGGCGAAGAGAAAAATCATCTTCCAAATTAGGAACTTGAGTTCAGTCAACTCCAACAGTTCAAAGAGGGAATAATTTTAGATCGCTAAGTACCAACTTCAAGTCCCAAGGTGCCTTAGGTGGTATATATGGAGGCTGGATGTGTAGAACCCATTGGAGGAAAGTCTGCAGCTTTGGTATAACCGCTAGCCTTTTCTCAAAATATATCGAAAGGGCTGATACCTGCACCTTCAGGGAACTAAGGCGAAAGTCTGCCTCCAAACCATGCTGCGAAAAAGCTAAGAATCTGGAGATTCGAAAGGCTGTCATATTACAAGTCCTGAGTACCTCAGTTAACTGAGGTAAGTCTGCCACACTATGATACTTTAGGGGAGAGAACGGTTTATTTGCCTTCAACATGGCAGCAACCACCTTGGGGGCAAGGTTGCTGAAATGGCCCCTGAAGCAATAGATTGTCTCGATGTAGAAGTCGCCACCCTTTACCGAGTGTCATGCGCAGTACATCCACATACCAGGCTCGACAGGGACAATCGGGTGCAATCAAGATCACTGGATTACACAGTTTCCAATTTCGTGTTCATGACATCCAGCATGCACGCCAAGGGTCTCTGGGGTCCTGGAGCAGAACCTGGGCACATGGAGCAGAACCTGGGCACATGGAGCAGAACCTGGGCACATGGAGCAGAACCTGGGCACATGGAGCAGAACCTGGGCACATGGAGCAGAACCTGGGCACCTGGCAGTTTTAGCGAGACGCCATGAGGGCCACATCCGAAGATTCCCACTTCTGGACCAACCATCGAAACACCTCCATGAGTAGAGACCATTCCCCTGGCAACACGGTGTGTTTGTTTTGGCAGTCGTCCTCCCAATTCTTCTACGTCCAGGATAAATATCCAAGAATTTTCCAGGACATACATTTCCACCCAATATCTGGGGCGTCTCTCCTTAATCCGACTCAAACACTCCTGCGACCATTATTCAGAACCACGGGACAAACGACCTGCACACCGTCAAGTGACCCATCACCAACCAATGGAAAGGCACATTCTGGAAGACAACTGGAGTGTCTAAGAGGCCAGCTGAATGTGGGATGCCAACTAGCTGAACAAGATGTCTCACTGAACTATGCAAGAGTGGAACCATACGGAAACACTTCAAATGTGGAGACCTTCTCACCTATTAGTTTCATACATAGTAGGATGTAGACCTGAAGAAAACGCACCTTGTTGATTGTTAGAAACACCTTTTACATTCTGCTGTCTAGATTAAGGCCAAGGATAAAACATCCTCTGACAGGGGACAAATTGGGATTTTTGTAAAAATTGCTTCCGCCACTTGTTTGGACAGCCAAAAGAGGATAAATCGGTTTCTCAGATTCCATCTGGGGGGACACTGCTTTACCATGGGGTTGTGTGAGGGGAGGAGTTTGGCACTTAACTGGTTAACTAAGTGAGCTGCCGACAGACTCCTCCACCTGCCAACCCCGAGCTCTGTTTAATTATAAAGGTCCAAAGAAGATTGGCCAATCAACCAAGAACATCCAGAGAAAAAGCAGAAAGGAAAGACCGCAGTGTCCCCCAGATGGAATCAGATTTATCGTAAGCATAAATCCTCTTTTCTCTTTCATCCAACTGGGGGACACGGCTTTACCATGGGGACATTCTAAGGCAGCCTATCTAGCAATAAATGGCTTTAAGGCTGGCCAACCACATTTTAAAAAGTCAAATAAAATAAACAGACAAGTATCTGTATGGCGAATCTTTGCTGTCCTACGCACATAAATTCTTAAAGCTCTAACGACATCCAAGAATTTCATAGATCCTGTACCAGAAGGTTATGGATCAACCAAAAATACAGGAACTACAATTTCCTGGTTTACATGAAAACCAGAAAGTACCTTCGGTAGAAATGATGGAACCGTTCTGAGAACTGCTATGTCATCATGAAATACCAGATAAGGCTCCCGACAAAAAAACAGTGTGCCCAGCTCAGAAACCCTACGAACTGAGGCAATTGCCAGAAGGAAAACCACCTTCCACGTTAAGAACCGTAACTCTGCAGACTAACGGTTCAAAAGGCGGCTTCTGGAGCATATTAAGAACCAAATTAAGATCTCAGGGTGCTGGATATGCAGTACCCCCTGTAAGAAAGTCCTGACATCCGGTATATCTGGCAGGCGACTGTAAAAATAAAAAAAAACAAAAACAAAAACACTGAAAGCGCTGAAATCTGCACTTTTAAAGAAACCAGGCGAAGACTCACACCTAGGTCGTCCTGGAGAAAAGCAAGAAACCTAGACAGATGGAATGAATTTGAATGATAAGTCCGTTTTTCACACCATTTAATGTATGTAAGCTCCGAATCAGAGAGGGACAGAAGGGGATTAGCAGATCGATGTCTCTTATTCCTAGGTTAATGTCTAGGATTTTCTAAAAATCAATTCAACCCATCCAGATCCCTAACCAACGATGTGGACCAAGCCAGGTCACCCATAATGGGGGCCCGAGATTGCGCTTCAGAGGAATGTCCCGCTAGTCCTGAAATAATTGGCTCAGCAATTCCCGCAGTTACCCCTGAATTAAGCAGGGCTACCGTTCCATCAGTTGAAGGAAGACCTGCAGCAACCACTGGAATTTCTGAGGGCTTAGAAAGCAGTTGTACCAATGTACTAACCCCTGCGTCAGGGCAGCCGCCCACGCTGACATTTCTATCATAACTAGAGTATTGGTCTGTGACTAAGCCGCCGCGAATACCCCAATGCAGTCAGAACAGAGCGCTCCTGGTGTTCCCTAGGCAATTTAGTATTACACTTGGAACAAGCATAATATTTGGCCCGAGGTGCTTTACCTTTATCAGACATTTTAAGGAAACACAGTACAGCCAATAGGAAAATTGCAAACACACAAGAGCTAAACAGAAGATACTAACTAATCTGTGACCACGGTCAAGAGATAGAGATAGAGATATATTCACAAGTATCTATATATGCTGTATACTATGCCCCAAACTATGCAGATACATGCAACAGTGTTCCACTAACTCACTATCCACAATATAGGGAGAAAATAGAAAGAATTTGGGTACTTGGCCTTCCAAGACTAAGCCACAGATGAAAAGAGAAGCCCGTCAGCAGCTCTCCTCTCCTCACACTGACTTATCTTTTTCCCGGCCAGATTTGGCACCAGACAAGTCCACTGTATAATGCAGACGGGGGAAGTCCTCTCAAGGTAACTTCCCCCCGATTCTGTCCGCTGGTTACATGGCTTATTGTGAAGCCCATTCAGTGCCCAGGCGATTCACGGCTTCTCTTATAAGCAGAATCGCCATTTCCACTCTCATCTAGTGCTGCTATTGCAGCCTGCTCACAGCGTCTCTGCCCAGCAGCGTAGTACCAAGTTCCCCCTTCCTCTGCTGAGGCGGACTTAGTAATTTCTATGTCAACCGGAGGCTGAGGGGATTATCGGTGCTCTCTGCCTCCGCGGCAGCGCCGGAAATCCAATTACCCTCAGTGTGAGAACGGTTTGTATTAGCCGCTTGTCACACTGTTACAGGAGCATAAAAATCTCAAAGAACCGTCAGCGAGAGTCATTCGGCTCTTAGCTGACAGCTGCTCCTGTCAACGAGTGTGTTCTGTACAGAACAGAGCACACACGTGCTCTAAAGAAAATTATAAAACAAAACAAATCAAAAACATGAGAAGAACAGTGAATAAATTCACTGCATACCATAAAAATAAGCCCAACTCCTTTGGGCACTCAAACTAAACTGAGAGCTCAGTGAGTTGGCAGGGGGAAAAGTCTGTCAGCAGCTCACTTAGTTAACCAGTTAAGTGCTAAACTCCTCCTCCCCTCACACAACGCCATGGTAAAACAGTGTCCACCAGATGGATGAAAGATGGAGCCAGAGGGTCTGATCAGAGTTCACCTTTGCTAGCAAATCATCCAAGTCTGGGATGATGCAGACTCCCAGAGTACACAATCGTGGTGCCATAACTGCTATGATATTTGTAAAGACTTATGGTCTTTACAAGGCACTTAAGGAGCCTTGAAAAGGCCTAACGAAATTAAAAGTGGGAGTTCCCCACTGCACTCTGCGACGGAACGACAGGAGCCATCTGGCTTCAGAACCAGAAAGAGATTTGAATAGAAGCCTTCTGCCCCTTTGTCCCTCTGGGACCTGGCAAAGAAGCGAAGTCATCAACTATCTCTTTACTTTGTCTCGCGGAGTGGTGGAAAAGAAACAGTGAGGTGGCCGACTTTGGAGGTCTATCATGTAGCCATGTTGCATAATTCTCGTAATCCACAGATCCTGAGTGGAAGCCGCCCATTGGTTCAGGAACAAAAAGAGGCATCCACCCACAATGGCTGCGAAGAGGAGAGGAATCCTGTCAGGTTGCAGGCTTTTCAGGGTTTTTAGGCTCTGGATACCTGTTGGAATAGAACAGCCTGCCCCTCTGTGACTGGTCTCTGGAACGCAATAGGCTTACCTCTGCAAGACTACCCTCTCAGGGTGACACTTTAAACCGTAGGCAGACAAAAGGACCAAAACAAGGTCCTCGTGGTTTCTGGACATTAACAGGGAGGAAGAAACTTTTTCCTCCAGTAGCCTGCTTTATGACATTGTATAGCTCTGCACCTAAAAGAACAGTGTTGGCATAAGGAAGATATGCCAAGGACTTTTTGGATTTTTTTATCTGCGTTCCATGAACGTAACCACATAATTCTTCGATCTGCAACTACTGAAACGGAGATGGAAGACTACACTGAGTCTGAATTCCAAGCTGCCTCATATATGATATCCTTTCGTATGTAATGCCAGAGGAAGCAAATCAGATTGCTGTAGACCTGGGCAAATCAGCTTGCTAATGGTCTATCTCTCTATCCAATAAAGTAGACCAAGAAACTTTCACCTGGATTTGACCC
This sequence comes from Mixophyes fleayi, assembly GCF_038048845.1. Classification (NCBI taxonomy): domain Eukaryota; kingdom Metazoa; phylum Chordata; class Amphibia; order Anura; family Limnodynastidae; genus Mixophyes; species Mixophyes fleayi. Next base: position 108,140,692 of record NC_134404.1, on the reverse strand, counting down.
TGGGAATCAAGAGGAGCTGGAAGGACAGAAGAACCTTTTCCTGCAACCGTTGAAGATGTCGTATGGGCAGCAGTCTTAGAAGGCTGCACGGATACATTTTGAACCAGAGTGATAATCACATCCACTGTGGGCATCTCTGCTGGATGGGTGAGCAACTGAAATAGCGCCGCCACCTACTGTTCCAATGCAGTTGCCTACGCTGGATCCCCCATTTGAGTAGGTGCCCTCGTACGCACCCATCGTAGCCATCTGCATCACAGTCCACACAAACTGACCCCGGATCCTACCATCCACTTGGTAGTTTGGTTTTACATTTTGCAGAGGTAAAATATTCCACCTGGCTTGTTTTACCTTTGTCAGACATGATGTGCAATATTTATGATGCAACAGAAATAGCTAACCTGCAATTCTAACACATAGTCGCAGTATACATATAAACACACACGCATACACACAGCTATATATAGCTATGCGTTTATATAAATACACATACATAACTCTACAGGCATACACCCAGAGTTGTACTCCCCAACACAATTTTGTGTTAATATACATAACGGAATATTCCTCACAATAGAAAGAATCTCAACAGAAAGACCATCTATGTGAAGGAATTAGTACAGCTATGTACAAAACTGATGTAAGGTACTCCTTCCCTACAGAACAATGTCTAGGGTAGTTTTTTTTTTCTTCTTAGTAGTGTGGGAGGTGAAACTGCTCAGGAGGTTCAACTGTCTCTTCCCCTGAATTGTCTCCAATGAAACATCCCAATTTGTGAAGGGAAGCAATCCTATATGAAAAGGACATGCTCCTCCTAAATTTTTAAACCACTATATATGCGTGTAATAGTACTTGTATCTGTCAAGTAAAAAAGTATGTGTTATTAATTAAAAGAAAAACAGAGTCCATAAACACACCACAAAGATAATAGATTGTATAATCAATTTTGTTTTGACCCTGGCTAATGCCTCAAAAGAGTATGGAAATTAATCTCTGAATAATAATATGAATATCTCAGAATAATTTAACTGAACACTCATGTAAAATACTGTCTCCATCAACTTTAGAACATTGTATAACAAGGCTCTAAACTTTAGAAAGATTATAATTTTATATACATATATACACACACATACACCCTTTACACTCTATTACAACAAGGAACCTCATGAATTAGTTATTCCCCAGTGAGGTACTTAGCTGCTGAGGACCCAAGGCCTGTGCAAGGATGAAGAGGGAAGGAGCCAGCCACTGTAATTTAATAGGTGATGTCCCAGTCTTCTGTGAGGTGAGCAGTAAACGGTGCATCTGTCATTTAGGTGCAAAAAAATCACGTTCTGGGGAATATCAAGATTCGGGGGGGGGGGGGGGGGGGGCTCTCTGCTCTCACTCCCCGCAATGTTTGCTCTCTCACTTTTCTGTCTGGTGAGATCAAAGTTTCCCCCTCCGCCTCAGCAGGGGAGTTAATATCTCCCTGTAATGGCTGCTCACCGATCAGGGCACAACGCTTTATGCCTGAGGCAGCGCAGACCTGTCATAAGAAATCAGTGACTGCCTCATCAACGCACGGCTGGCACTGCCTCTAACTGAAGAAATCTACCAGCGTAACTGAATTGAACGGAGCGGTGATCCATCTAGTCCTATGGGTGTAGGACGGGGTAAGTAAAAAATAAATAAGAATAAATAAAAGAAAATCTGATCTAAACTAACAGCAAGTACTACAGAGCAGTACTGAAAACAGCCCAACTCCTTGGGCACTTAAAGAACACTGAGCAGCTACAGGGGTTGCAGTGGGGAGGAGCTTCTGTCAGTTAACTAACTAAGTGCCAACTCCATGCGCCCTCATACAACCCCATGGTAGCAGTATCCCCCAGATTGGATGAAAAAGACAAAAAAAAAGGTTTAAAATGAGACTTTGTCCAACTCTCTAGCTCAATTAGGTGAGCTAGAAATGCAACATAAAAAAATATTAACAGCAAATTTTGCGTTAAAAAAAATTACAATTTTAAAGACATAACTTCAAATCCAGTGTACATATCAGCCTAAGATTTAGGCATTTTCTTTACACCCATGGCAGCATTTACCATACTAAATTCAATTGAAATTATCCAGATTAAAGTATAAATTGGACACCACCTTATGTTGGAAGAATAGGGATGTACGCAAGAAAGCCCTGTAGTCGTGAAATCTAGAAGGGAGATCTGCAAGAAAGGGCTACCAATTCCGAAACCCAGCTAGCTGAAGAGATGGCTTTAAGGAAAATAATTTTCCAAGTGAAGAACTTTAAGCCAACAGACTCCAAAGATTCAAACGGAGAATGCTGAAGAGCAAGAAGAACCAAGTTAAGATTCCATGGTGCGTAGGAGGGACATAAGGAGACAGCATATGTAAAAACCCTGTAAATCTGGCATCAAAGTCAACTTTCTCTGGAAATACACCGACCAGGTCAAGAACTGAACCTTAAAGGAACAAAGCTTCAGTTCACCATCCAGACTGTCCTGTAGAATATAAAGAATATATGAAAGCCTAAAAGGAAGAAGTGTGGAAGCTTTTGCATTCGCACCAAAACACAGAAGTTTTCCAAACCTTAATAAAATCATGGAATGCATAATAAAAGGGGAAATGCACGTAGAGCCAACATAGTACTACTAAAGATAGAATCAAAGATAGAAAAGAAGGTATAAGAGGTGAGAAGAATTGGAGTTTGCTTAGTTTGGAAAAATACACCTTAGAAGTGCACTAATTAAAAAGGACAAGAGGTTACCAATTGTGAACAGAAGAAAGATTGTTTCACCATGAACAAAGGAAGGATTTCTTTACGACAAATGTAGTAAATCTGTAGAAATTCTTACCCAATATAGTGATGGTAAATTCACTAACAATGTAAAAGTCTTACAAACAATGGTATCTGTAGCTATGATTAGTCAAGAAAGTTATGGGTGTGGATTTTTTTTTTTGGGGGGAGGGGAATTGGCAAAAATGACACTAGGGGTTCGTTTTACCTGCAATCAATACCTAAAATTTCTAAAAGGTTGATGGATTGGTGTCTTGTTTACAAACTGTAACACTAACAATGAAGCAATGACTCAGAAAAGCAGGATAATTATAGCTTTAACATAGACCTAACTCAGTGAGGTTGGTCTGTCAGGAGTCATTCATGCTCTTATTCTACAACTTTAAACAGCTATGTGAATAGGCAGCATACAATGTTATGGCATGACCAATATAACCCCATCTTCTATGAAGCATCAGCATAATAATTAGGTCACAGAGACAGAAAGAGATAGACAGTAAGGATGAAGGAAAAAGGATGTAGAAACACTAAGCGATACAAGATATTGCAGTCCCTACAGTGAAACAAGGAAAAACGTGGGCACAGGCGAAATGTTGTTATACAAGGAATTGGACTCAAAAAGGTAAAGGTTGCGTTATTTGAATAGTACAGAGCATTCTATTTTGAACCACCAGCCTAAAACTCAGACAAATATAGGTATTACAGCAATGGTGGTATCATGGAAATGCCTTTTCCTTTCCCTACTCCATGGCAGCCCTTACAATGGGGTTAATACCCTGATCAGCTAGTGCAGACAGGAAGACTTTTGCCCCACCTGGTCCCTATATAAGGCAGCTCCTCCTCTTCCTCAGTGTCGTCTTTTCCTGACCCAGCGTGTGTAGGACAGGGTAGTGTAGTGTTTTTTTTGTTTTCGTGTTTTATCTTATCCGAGAGGGCTTACTTATTAGAGGTTTCTGGCATCCCTCTGTGCCGAGTGTGCAGTACCAGCAGGGCAGGTCTGTGGTGAGAGTTTCTCCTCTCTGGAAGTATTTGGTTTCCTGGACTCCCGGCAGGCATGCACGAAAATGCGCGCATGCGCAGTGCGCTGCCGGCAGTGCCATTTCTCATCCAACTCACCTGTCAGGAAGGAGACAGGAGAGATAATCACTCTGCTAAAAGGCTCACTATGATTAAGAGCACCAAGTCTAGTGTTCCATACACATAAGGTGATTAAAGACTTGATCGGTAAGGAATGGCAAGCCTTAGACAAGAGTCATCCTAATATGGGGAGAATGTACCCTTTTCAGGATAAGGATATGCTGAAATGGTGTTCGGTGCCTAAGGTGGATTCAGCCATAGCTGGCTTATCCTCCAGGACCACTCTCCCGTGGGATGATGGGATAAAAGATGCTATAGATAGGAGAATGGAAACTTCCTTCAGGAAATTACACATCACTTCAGGAATAACTCTAAAGTCTGGGATAGCCATGGGTTCGGTAGCTAGAGCCCTTCGGTTGTGGGCCAGTACTCTACATACAGATATTCAGGATAAGATAGATAGGTTGCATCTTCTTAAATCCTTAGCGATTATGCAGAAAAGCATTGATTTCTTGTGTGAAGTCTCATTGGATGCGATTGCGTTCTCTTCCAAGAGCATGGCCTCGGCAGTTGTGGCAAGAAGAGCGCTTTGGCAACGTCCGTAGGCGGCAGATCAATCCAAAAGCCGTCTGACAACGCTTCCATATGAAGGCAATTTTTTATTTTGGTGAAAAACTGGATAATCTAATGCAGAGGCTAGCAAGTGGCAATGCCAATAGTCTACCACTAGACAGAAAGGTTAGACGTTTCCTCTCTTATTCTCCAAGGACACAGTTTAAGGAAGCCCGTGCCTGTAGGCCAGGGAGACAATATTCTAAACACCAAGATAATATGGCAAAACAGTCCTTTCGGCCCTTCAGACCATAACAAAAGGGAGAAACAAGGACAGCAAAGAACCCAATGACTATCTGCAGATCCAGTCTCCACTAACTCCAGTGGGCGGCAGAATATCACGCTTTTCAAAAGTTTGGATTCAGACCACACAAGACAAATGGGTCCAGGAGATAGTCACCAAGGGATATGCCATAGAATTCCATACCTACCCAGAAAGAAACAAATTTATTCAGTCAAGAAGTCCCTCGTCTTCTTTACAACAGCAAGCATTGGAGGAAAGCCTAAGAGGTGTAGTGAAAACAAAAGCTATTGTACCAGTACCGTCAAGTCAGAAAAATATGGGGTTCTATTCCAGACTGTTCCCCGTCCAGAAACCATCAGGAGCCTTCGGGACAGTACTAGATTTACGGGTTCTCAACCGCTATGTGCGAGCAAAACATTTCCGGATGGAATCTATCAACTCAATCCTCGAAGCAGTAGAAACAGATGTTCTGACGGTAATAGACTTAAAGGATGCATATTTTCATATTCCGATCACATCCCATCACCAGCAATTCCCGATTTTGCATTCAAGGACGCCACTTCCAGTTTACTTGCCCTCCGTTTGGCCTTTCCATGTCTCCAAGAACGTTCACCAAGATCCTTATAGTTCTCATAGCCGCACTCGGGGAGAGAGGAGTGGCTTTGTAGCCGTATCTGGAGAATATCCTAAGTTCGGCAAAGTCAGAGGAAGCGGCCTTGGAGGTTGCATCCCAAGAAATCCAGTTTCTGCAATGGCATGGTTGGTTAGTCAATGTTTTAAAAAGCCATCTGACACAGTCACAACAGCTTGTGTTTCTAGGAGTGCAAATAAATATAACGAATGAACAAGGTCGGTCTCTCTCAAGAAAGATTGGACAAAATCCAGTCCTTAGCGCACCAAATTCAGATTCAACCTCGTGTTGCAGCACAAACATGTCTTCGCCTCCTAGAAATGTTTTCCTAAACAATAGGAATCCTTGCGTGGGCAAGATGGCATATGAGAGATCTTCAAGCAAACCTCTTTGCACAATGGTATCGTACAGCGGGGTCTCTAGATGCCAAAATCAACCTCTCAAGATTGGCGAGACAATCCTTACGCTGGTGGCAGCTCCCAGGCCTGAGAAAACAAGGTGTGACTCTCTCGATACCAGACTGGTGTGTCCTTACCACAAACGCCAGTTCAGTAGGTTGGGGTGCTCACATGCAGACGATGGTCACGCCAAGCACTTGGCGAGACAAAGTTTTCTCCAGGGGAACACTCTTGGAGATAAGAGCGTTCTGGCGTGCGTTACAGTACTTCCAGGTCTATCTACGAACCAAGCATCTACGAGTGTTATCACGACAACAGGACTGTGGTAGCCTTTATAAACAAGCAAGGTGGTACCAAGACCAGGGCAATGTTGGCCAAAATAACCACATTAATGGCATGGGTTTAAATGAACCGGAGAACTCTCTCAGCCCTTGACGTACAAGACAACGTAGTAGAGGACTACTTAAGCAGATTTGGAACGCCAGAAATAGACCTGATGGCCACACAGAACAATGCCCCTCTTCTACTTTCGTCAGAGACAACAGGGCCTTAGGGATAGAGGCCCTGTCAATGCGCTGGAGCTTCAAGCTGGGTTACGTGTTTCCTCCCTTTCCAGTCATACCTCAGGTACTCAGGAAGATAAGGAAAGAGAAGGTGGAGGGGATAGCAGTCCTCCCGGCGTGGCCGCGGCACCCTTGGCTCGCTGTAGCATGGAGAATGTTCGTGGAACATCCATGGCCGTTGCCGGTCAGGTCAGACCTCATACATCAGGGTCCGGTTTTGTATCCAAATCCAGACTCCCTTGGTTTGATGGCGTGGAGACTGAGCAGCGATTACTGAAATCCAAAGGTGTTTCAGATGAGGTAATAGATATTCGAATTCAGGCCAGGAAAAATAATTCCTCTATAATTTATGACAGAATTTGGAAAAAATGTGATTGTTGGGCAGGGGACATGGCGAAAGATTCCATGTCTGCCAGTGTGCCGGATGTGTTGAGTTTCTTAAAGATGGTATCTGCTGTTAGCATCCTTCAACTAGGGCAGCAGCAACCTCCTGGGCACATGCATCGGCAACAGACATCTGTAAGGCAGCCGCCAGATGGTCCTCGATGCACACGTTTTCTAAGCATTATCTTCTTGACGTTTCAGTCTCCAAGGAGTCAGTTTGGGAAAAAGATTCTCCAACAAGCATATAAGGTTTTGATTTTTTATTGCCCTCCCGACTATTGTACAGCTTTGGTAAGGGCTGCCATGGAGTAGGGAGAGGAAAATTGAGAATTATACTCGCCGTTAATTTCCTTTCCTTGAGATACTCAATGGCAGCTCTATATTTTCCCACCTTTGTTCTAATAGTTATGTTTTAGGACGGCTTCGGAAGTTACGAAAGACACTGAGGAAGAGGCTGAGCTGCCTTATATAGGGACCAGGTGGGGCAAAATTCTTCCCGACTACACTAGCTGATCACGGCATTAACCCCATTGTAAGGGCTGCCATGGAGTATCTCAAGGAAAGGAAATTAACGGCGAGTATAATTCTCAATTTTTGTTCCATGGCAATACTTAATGGTACAATCAATACATTTGAATCAAACGTTTGTGTATTATCATTTTATACAATATTTGTTATACTTTATGAATATTTTTTAAATTAAAGAAAGGGAAACTGTCAGGCATCTGTGTTTAGCAGGCTAACTGTTGTCTGTTTTGTGAGAAAATTCAAATGACAATCTGTTTTTGTTTGGGACTAAAGGTCAACTGCAAGTATAGTAGCTCAGGATACTTGGAGGAAAAGTGGAAAGGAGAAAAAGCTATAGGTTTTGTTTAAACTGTAGATGAAAAAAATGTGTAGTGAACTTGACAGATATAATATTCAGTTGTTTATATAGTTATTTATACCACTTGTATCTGTCCATCTTTGATGACTTGACCAAACTGAGCACTTCAAAGGAATCCAACTCCATAACCAAACTTCATTGGGTTTAAACTGAGTGGCACAAACAGATTTTCCTACTACTCTGTTCAATCACATGCCATCGGAAAGATCAAATGGTGAAGGAGTAAGATGAATCTTCTGACTAAAATACAGCTGGCCGCTCGAAGATGTCATGAGTTTCAGGACAAGTAAATGTTTTATCCACTCTCCTGAAGAGTGTATGTAGACTTGCTATGGACTGTGTCGCACAGATTATATATACATACACATTTCTAACCTTGTACATAATGCATAGCTTGTCTAGCTATAGTTTGCATTTAAAGTGATACCTTAATTTGTGTGTGTACATCCAGAATATCTGGTATGCTGCCAAAAATAGTTTTGATCTCTTCTGGAGCAAGGATTGGTCCTCCTACTTGTCCCTCCTTTTCTAATGGAACTTGAAAAAGCTGCAAAAGGCATTTCAGAGTTAAAGAATATCATAAAATTATTTAAACATTTTAACATATTAAAAAACAATGCTTACTTCATACATCAAAATGTTTGAAGTTACCTGTACTATTGTAGTTAGAATGTCAACATAATTGCTCTCAGTCTGATACAATTCCATTGCTACTTGCCATCTTGCAGACTGTTTTTGAGGTACAGGTGTGGAAACTTTAGAAGGCTTTGTAGAAATTCTTGGTAGATCTGATAAAAGGAAATATATATTAAACTGGTGTCTAAACAGTTCTCTCCTATTTTCCAAAGTTGGCATTGCTGCATGATAGTTCCAAGATGTGTGCACACCCTGTGTGTAAGCATGGTCATGTGACAAAGTAACCACTGATCACAAACTGGTAGTTTACAACACAGATTTGCGATGCATTTTGAAGGGCAACAAAACTGCGCATCCCAAAAGACAGCCCCCATTAGCAGCTTATTTACATTTTGCTTAGTCAAAATAGCAGGAAATATAAGAATGGCATTAGTTTGTGCTTTGCAATTACATTTAGTTGATCTTTACCATTAAATGACAGATTTTAACAACATGCATTACAAAGTCAAACTGTCTGGAACACCTAAAAGGTATCCCACAATCTTGTCTTGGGCAATGTCAAAATGGCATTGTTTTCCCAAAGTAAACATATCTAATGGAACCCATCTGATGAATATTTTATGCAAATATAGGAGATTCAATGTTTGTTTATATAATTTGGATGATTTGTCAACCGATTATAATGGATTCAAACTAGGGGTAATCAAATGATTGGGTTACAAAACTACAGTGTGTGTGAATGGTCTGTAACACTATGAACAAAGCTGGTCTTCAGAAATTGGTTGTTACAAACGAAAATTCTATCAAAAGTAAAAAGCCTTCACCCGCAGCCACATAATGTACAGTCATTATTTACGCAGGTGAACTCCCAGGCTGAAATAAGCGGTAGGTGGAAGCTTTGACTTTGTTAAGATGAAATCGATCCCTGCAACTTTAATCCATAGAGCAAGTTTAAGGCACATCAGTCTCACACAACGCATTGGTGTACAACTAGTAAACATTACTGGTGCTTGAACGTCTACTTTGGCTTCTCCGTGTATTCTTCCTTGATTGACTACACCTATTACTTGTGGATTGTCCTGTCTCACAATCTCCTACTGCTACTCTGCTTCCTGCACAAGTTAAAAGACACAAACATTAGTCTACTTTTTCTATATATTTCTATACTGTACAACACAAATAACAAAACCTAAATATAGTTAAGACTTTTGAAGTTCACGAATACAGAAACGTTTTTATTCATGATCCTTTCTTTTTGAATATACTTTTCATTATGTTCCATGGATCAAAATCACACCTGTTGATGAATGTTTACCTGAAAGAGACTTTCCAGACTCTGGTGTGTTTGAGATGTCAAGTAGTGATCCCATAGACAAGGAATGTTCAGCTGAAGGACGTTTGCGAGGTGGAAAGGGCGAAATGTCAGTTTCTCTGGTTAGTTGTGCAAGAGTATCTTTCAATCTACGTTTCTTGCGATTACTACTTGGTGTATTCAAAGAAAGCAGAGACACAGATTTTTTAAGAGCCGGGCTATCCTGCTATAAAAGAGAAAAAAAAAAATATATAATGAAAAAAATAAATAAATTTTATATATATATATATATACACATATACATATACACACACATCATCTCATCATAAGTCATTATGCCGCCACCCTTCTAAAAATGTATTATGTCCTGCGTTTTGAAGAGAGCTCTACAACTGTCTAAACTACAAAACAGACCTCTTGCCACTTTCGATTACAGATATTAGTGACCTAATGTTTTTTTGATAACAAATAATTTGGAAGCAATCTTTTCAAAGGCTGTGCTAAGATAGTAATTTAGGGGTATCAGCAATCGGGTGTCCAAGAGGAACAATATGAAAAAGTGCAGCATGCATATAGAACTTTCCAATATGTAAGACAGGAATAAGTAATGTTACATATATGTTACACTGAGAACACTCAGTTCATACATCACAAAATTACCAGAACATGGAGGGAGGGTCTACATTAGTCATCAAAAATGGGCTCGGTATTGTGCACTAAGCTATCATGCAGTTTGCAGTATACTAATCCACCAGGAATGGGCTCTGTATGGATTATTACTTCTGATCATAATAGTCACAAGAATAGGCTCTACACTAATACCACCAGTGTTTATGCCTCCGCATGGAGTTCCCTACACAGTCACTCTCCATACTGACAAATAAGAACAGCACCACGTCATGGCACAAACATTTCCTCTTCCTTACACTCACTGAACATGAGTTATATTACTATTCTATTTCCCCCATTCTTAATGTGATTTTCTACATGTGTTATGCCAATTTTAAAATACTGCCCCAATTTCTCAGATTTGCCAGAAATGCACAGTATTAGGAAGATTTGGCTAACACTTATTACCTTTTCAAAGAGGTACATTGTTTCTCCAGCTCTTGCATCCATTTGTATGCTTCCCCAAAACCACTGAGGAGACAATTACAAAAATTAACAAAAGTAATGGACCTCACAGTTGTGAAGCAGTTATTGTAATCCATGGTGCTCACCTCTTGCTTTACTACATAAAGTTTTTTTGGAGGCTCAAAGGTTAACTCTCTTACAGAGTTTTCTTCAACAACAAGGTGAGTGCACTTTTCGTCTGCCACTGGTAAAAACTGCCCCCCTATCGCAGAAAAAAAGTTAAAATATGCAGTTGAAGGAGTATGCCAATTTTCTGTTTAATTTACAGCCCAATAATACATATGATCTTCAGAACAATATTTTTTCCCCCATGAACTAAAAAAAGAAATTACCAGTAAAATACAAAAAGTTTTCCAACTACAACGGAGTTCCATCAATCAGATTACAAGTACATACTAAGGTCTTTAACCAGTTATGTTTTAATATACTTTGTCATTGTAAGGACAGAGGTGCATAAAAACAATATGAAAGATGCAATGTAGCGTCAAATCTACAATTTTGCCTCAATGGGCAAAAAAACAAAAAACAAAACACACATCATTAAGATATATTCTCAGCTACAATCCATCTATTCATATTAGTTGACAGCTAGGAATATTTCTGCACACTCTCAAACATGTGTATTGTACATTTGTATTAGTTTTATTGTATATAAAATATGACCTGCCATCACACAACATGCATTTTCTAGCTACCTTGCATTTCCGTCATTTCTTCCATATTGGCCCGATCTTCTTCTGAAAACCCCAGAAAACTTAATATGCAGTCCTGAAATGGAGGAACCTTGAATTCATTTTTAAATTCCTCATCTGCTGCACTGAATTCTCTAAAAAAAAACAAAAAAAAAAAACAATATCATCTTATTAAAATATTTGCAAGCTTTCCCCAATTCTTGATGAAATAGGAGAGCATTCCTTCTCATCATTGAGTATTGCATACATTTTAGCTATGCAATGGTGAAGTAGAATATATTGTTTTTTTACATTCCAAATGAATAAAAAGGGTGTATCTTGTCTGTAGTCACTAGCTGAAATGGCTGACTTCTCCTTTGTTACAAAAGTCTTCAAGAGGGAGTATAAATGTATGAGAATGTACAAATGTTTTAATTTGCTATTAAAACTTATAGGAAAATTAAGCATTACATAAGCAGTGTTAAACACCATTATATATCTCATTAATACTCACAGCTCATTCCTCTTCTCCCAGGCTTTTAATATCCAGTCAGCCCTCATGATAGGAGTTCCCAAACTTACAGCAACCTAAAAAGGGAAGACAAACAAAACCTAAACCCACTAGAATTTTAAAAGAATATGATGCATCTCCCATTTTGTAATCAAAGTAGTTTGTTATCCTTTGTTCTTATAGTAGACATACTTTTGCCGCTCTGTAAAAGAAATGTGGTCCTATATAATGAACTTCATAATTGAATAAATGACATGATGGAAAAGCCTAGGCTATACATATGATACAACTAATATGCTAATAAAGTGGCATATAGCACGTTATCGCAAACACGGGATCTTCATGTTATCCTATTCAAGTCTCTCAATTATGGAAGCAAAGCAGATAGAATCAGGTCTCCCAATAAAGCATTGGATTTCAGCAATGGACAGGTATTAGACCACACAAGAAGGATTACCCACCAATGGCTTCAGTCATCTACTGTGCACAGTAAAGAGTTAGTTTGAAAGACCACACAATAACTTTAAAAATATGAAAAATTATGTAAAGCCAGTGTTTTAGCTGCGAGGGCAAACATCATAAAAGACACAGTGACAGCTGTTCCTGATAAGTCTACTTCAAAAACTGATAATTTCCCCAGAAATGATTTTATATATCCATCATTTTGTGAACCAAATCCGCCAGGGTCTCAGATGCCTGTAATAGTTCCATTTCGTTCTACACTCCAACCAGTCACCAGGCTGAGCGAGTGTCGATACATGTCAAAAGGAATCAAATTCCCTTTTATTGGAGCTATTTGGAACAGTTTCTGGCATTGGAGATATCTGTGGATTCGGTGTATGGCACATAGCAGGGAAGTAGGACTTCAGATTTTAGTCTGTTATTGAACTCCAGCTATGGAGGCAGGCTTTAATAACAAGAACGTCATGAGTTATACGTGTGTTATTTACAAAGGGCCCCCCATAGTACTACAAAATTGGAGGAGAAAAAAAATGTTTAAGTATAATCACACCGATAGTTATTTCTGTGAAAATATTTAGATACTAAAAGCACTGTCATGTGTGTCTGCTCGCAGAGTTGGAGTATTGCAGGCACTGTGGTGCAAGGAGCCATTTCTCAATATCTATACAGCGGTGCTTCGAGCCAATCTGGAATTTCCAACCAAAGTAGTGTCTTCACTCCACATTAAATCAGGAGGTTGTATTGTCATTTTTCTGCCCACGGCCAAAATATGAAAGAAAGAAAACTGCATTCCCTGGACTTGGTGAGAGCAATTTCCATAGATCTGTCCTGGACAGAAGAATTCAAAAAACACAAAACAACTTCATGGTTGCAGATGGAAAGCAAATGCCAATGCTAAACAAGTCATTTCCAGATGTACAGGTGTAAAAGAGTAATGGAAGTAAGGTACTAGATATCCTGAGTGCCCACTAAACAAGAGAAGGTCCAACATCTTGGGTAAGCAAGTCACAGGCTTCTGCAGTGGAGCTTTGCAAAGCAGCTGGATGATCTTCTATTCATACTCTTGCTAGGAATTATCATCTGGATATATTATCTGACTCGGATTCTAAGTTTGGGAGACATGTTCTCAAATAAGCCACCAAGTAAATTCTTGATTTTTTCAACATATGTGACTGGTTTTGATTTCTTGTGTGGCCATGCCACATGCCATTGTAATGGCTGCTATGGATGATTGGAGAGAAAAAATATGAATTATACTTACAGTACTTCATTTTCCTTGAAATACTCCATAGCAGATTACCCATTTCCTACCCTCAGTTTTCTTTGTTTATGTTTCTCAGAAGAAAACTTGGGAAGACACTAAGATATAAGGAAAGAGTAGGAGCTACACTATATACCAGCCAGGGTGTGTTTTTAACCTGTCTCTACCTAAAACTGGAAAGGGGGTGCACCTTAACAATGGCTGCCATGGAGTATTTAAAGGAAAAGGATTTAACGGTAAACATCATCATCACCATTTATTTATATAGCGCAACTAATTCCTCAGCGCTGTACAGAGAACTTGCTCACATCAGTCCCTGCCCCACTGGAGCTTACAGTCTAAATTACCTGACATACATACACAGGCAGTCATCACTCACTTTTCTTTTCACACTTTCATACTATAAACACTTGTGTATCCACTCTCTGAAAGTGTGTGCTTGGTAATTTGCATGGTGAATCTATGCTAGTTTAACTCTCGGTGCGTACTGGGTCTCTAAATAAACATAACACAATAATTACTTTGTTTAGTTTTGGTGGAGTTCTTTAAGTCATCCAATTTGAAAACAGATAAAAGTTATTGCGCACAGGAGCCAGAGGGATTACATTTCTGCCCATGTATAATACAGCAGGACCAAAATAAATAGATTCAAGTTTCATCTTTAACAATGTACATGTTAAACTACTGGATACGCTTTATGAAATGCAGGAAATAACGCGAGATGTACAGTACAAAGATCCAATGCACTCAATTGTGCATCCCCAGCACTTCACTGAAGAGAAATCTTGAAATTTTCCTCTATCCAATGCGTCCACTTAACACTTTATTAGATATAAAAACAAAAAAATAAGCAATACATACCCTAAATTTATCTCCATGAGTGGAGCTGGCAATAAGATGTGTGACTTTAGAACTGAAATCTTTACGTATAGTTCCTCCCATATGATGAACTAATGTCACAAGTCTTACCTAAAATGAAAGTCACAATTACATAGACATCCATATATAAATCTTTGATGAGACTGTAAAACAAATACACTACATTCCACAAGCAAACAAGTGAAATACATGGCAGAATACAATTGCCATATACATCAGTGTTGGGAAACAGGTAGCCCTACTAGCAACAATAATTTCCCTTATTACATGCTATTTTTATGGATTCTGTTATTACAGTAAGTACAGTGCATTTAGTCTGTAGCAGGTCAGCCTCTCCAATCCAATGCTAAACTGCTATTGGGCTGCTTCATGCCGCTTCTCTATCCAGTGCCACCCGACTTACAAAAGCATCTTTAACTCGTGACCTACACATTAACATATATGCTCAGAAAGGTTTACATTGATTTGCTATATATAGTTTTGTTGTATTTTTACGTTTACATAAGCTAGAATATGCACAAATGTCAAATATATATGAGTATTGACAATTGTGAACTTTCAAGATGGAAGAAAATACAAGACAGAAGAAATAGCACATTTTGCAGTCGTTTTTTTCTACAAGTGTGTGATAACTGTGCAATGGAACTAAGTTTACTTAGGCTTTACTATTAAATTTTAGAGTTGCACAAAACCCTTACTTTTAGAACAAGACACTGTTCTCCTCTTAACAAATTCCATGCACTGTTTCCCAAACAGATGTGGTATTCTTTGCACGTTAAATATTAGATAATCATTCTTACCAGTTCTTCCTTTCTTCTGAAGCCAGTAAAGCAAAGTACTAGATTTAACATGCTTGCACAATACAGAGGGCGAGATGTGAATGGCAAGGCCTAGAAAAAATAAAAACAAAACAATGTTGTCTGATCCTATTAGAAGAGCTTCCACATAAGCCACAACTAACTGGTGGTTCAAGCAGCTAACTTCTGGAGCGGAAGCCGAGCCTAGATTAAACATTTGCATTAGATAACACAAAGTTTTTAAAAGTTTCTATGGAAATATTTTGCTTTAATAATTTATCTATAGTCTCCATTTATCAACTGGGCATCACTCACCAACTCTGTTGGAGACTATAAGGTCTCAGATCAGAGAATTTTATTTATTTTTTTAAATCAGAGTGATTTCGCACTTATTTCTTGTACCAAAAACAAAGAAAATAAAAAACAAGTTAAGAGTGCCTTAAAGTCTCCTTTCAATAAAAATAAAAATAAAACATATGGTTAAATGTTTGTCATAACAAGACATTGAACAGAATACACATTTTAGTTAAGTCATTTATAACCATTGTACCTCTCCTTTCTGTGCATAATACAAGATGACTGGTGGGCCAAGTATTCTGCAGTCAGCTTTATACAGATATCGAAAAGCAGCATGTTGGAAATCTGTTAGCACAAACACATTCTCAAATTCCGGGGTATCAGCTTCTGCATACTCTTCCACAGATTCTGTTGTGACGTAAGGAAGCTTGATTTCCTGTGTGTTCCCATGAGAAAGATATGAGAGTTTAAGGATAGTCCAGAATAGTTTGCTTTTAATACACGTCAGAAGACATCTCATATCCCCCTCTGTGGAAGGTGAGGTGGGAGGAGGAATTACTCACCAGACAAGAATTTCATTGAATTAAAGACATTTCTCATAGAGAAAGAAAACAATTTCCAGTATTTGAATGCCTCCCTCCATTAGTTCTTAAATCATCATTCACAAATTTCTGAAAGATTCTAAAATAGGAGCTGATTAATGCAGTGAGCATTGAGTTTTCCCCTATGTACGGTAGACCACCTGTCTTTAGTCTACTGAAGGACCCAGACAGGCTTTTTTTTCCCAAATGACAAATTATAGAACCACTGAACTAAAAATATAAGGTGTGTGAATGTAAACTGCCCATTAAGTACAATTTAGAACAAGGCTGGACACATCATGGTCACCATGGCGAGTAAAAATAAACAAACATACGTACACCGGGCAAATGGATTATGTTTAGCGTTGTATAGTGTTCATTTTATGAGCTAAATAAAAACTTGTGCGGCTGCACTTTACAAGAAAAGAAAAACCCTCCTCCCCTATTTTGAGAGGCAATGTAGAGAAACACTAGGTCTTGCGCAAGTGCTGGTCACCCATATACATAATGAGCAACAAGCCAGAGCATGGGGAGAAACTACTAGGGTTGCAGATATTAGCAGCTACTGAGAGGGTCCATCAGCTACCAGTTCTACCGGGCCCTGCTCCCACGGAACCATCTCTGAGCGCTGTGGTCCCTGCTGTGTGACCCCCAACACTGCAATGTAAATTCTACTAAGGTAGAAGTAAACGGACGTCTCATTCCTCTCTTTGCAGGAAGTGCAGAACAATGCACAGAGGACCTGCAAACAGCTGCTCCAGTATGATAAGGGAGGGGAAGGAATAATGGAGGTTGGTATGAAAACGACAAGGCACTAAACATGCCCCTTGGCTCAGCTAGACACACCCCTTGGGTGGTGTTAATCATTTGGTATGGGCCAAGTTTCTGTTGACATTCCTACTATGGAAGGGAAGGTCAGTCAAACTGAAGCATAACATGTGCAGTCACAGCATGTGGATAGGAGGCGGTTAGTGACACTAAAGCTGGGGTATGTATTTTTACACAGCTGTGGAAGCACAGGCCAGGACTGCAGAGTGGGGATAAAACTGGGGACTGAATTAGCACAATAAGGGTAGATAAAGTTTGAACAGTGATGTAGATACTCTGCAAACATACACCTGATAGACAGGTAAAAAATAAGTGGGGATGAAGAGAGAAGCAAGGATAGTACAGATCAAGTGATCACAGTGTGTTTACTATGAAGTAATGCATGGGATATTATACAATTCCTGTTATGGGAACAAAGACTCATGCACTGTGGCACAGGCATAGATTGCTGTAATATGTTTGGCCAGTATAATGATCTGTTATAGGAATGATGCCATGTTGCATGCCAATATGTATCACTTACACTACTCACCACTAAATGTATCCAAAAACATATGCCCAGACTCAGTTTTGGAGACTTTTTGTTTAATATTTTTTACAGTTGACCAGAGACGACGACTAGAAAAGCAGTTTTTCTACAACCTGCAATCTACAGACAAGATCGCTCATAGTTCCCATCGTCAATTACATGACTAAGAACCATAACTGTTATTGACTAAAAAAAAAAAAGAAAAAAAAAAAAAGCATACTGTTTAATCTAACCTATTCAGGTGTCTAAAACCTGCCTGCCAGACATATACAATCAAGGAAAAGAACAAAAGGTATAATGGGTTCAAACAGCAATAAAACAGTCCAATAATCAAAGCTGAAAGAGCATATAAAACATATTAATATGAACAAACACAAATCAAGGAAACCAAAAACAATTGTACTCAATAATTTGAGCACCAGTAAGTGAATACATGTACATATAGTAATATCACCAACCTCTAAGACGACACAGTGTCTCAAACTGTACTCGGAGCAAATGACTACCAGCATCCATGTATTGCAGTAGATCAATAAGTGACATATATAAATGCACAATTCAAGTTTTACCATAAACTACCTGGCAAAATAAAAAAGTATTTTCCCCGAATAGTTTATCACTGTAAATTAGATAAAATAGAACATAAAAAGTTGTGTATGAATATTCTTATTATGTTTACTTAACAGATCCAGTGACCACCATGAGATGATTCATTGGTTTAACTATACATATTGCTTTATATTTTTACTATCCTCATGTGTTTTTGTATTTTTAAACAATCTCTTTTAGATTGTTAGGCAACGCTACTGGCATTGTCCTTGGATACGACCCAAAACTGCTTCCTGGATACAACTATCAGGTGTACAAAGCACAGCAGAGATGTGTTGTATCCCGGGTCAATGGAAAGAGAAAAACGTAACGAAAATATAAAATACTGTGCAGAAGTTTTAGGCACGTGGGGAAAATATGCTGCAAAGTAAGAATGTTTTCAAAAAAAATAGAAGTGTTAATAGTTCATTTTTATCATTTAACAAAATTCAAATTGAATGAACAGAAGAGAAATCTAAATCAAATCAATATTTGGTGTGACCACCCTTTGCCTTCAAAACAGCATCAATTCTTCTAGGTACACTTGCACAGTTTTAGAAGTAACTCGGCAGGGAAGTTGTTCCAAACATAAATGTTATATCATCAATTCCAGGACTCCTTGTACTTCTTTAGGATGAAAATAGTTCTTTATGACATTGGCTGTATGTTTGGAGCCGTTGTCCTGCTGCAGAATAAATTTGGAGCCAATCAGACGCCTCCTCGATTGTATTGCATGATGGATAAGTACCTGCATGTATTTATCAGCATTGAGGACACCATTAATCCTGACCAAATTCCCAACTCCATTTGCTGAAATGCAGCTCCAAACTTGCAAGGAACCATGTTTCACTGTTGCCTACAGTCACTCATTATTGTACCTCTATCCAGCCAATGTCATTAAGAACCATCTTCAGCGTAAAGAAGAATAAGGAGTCCTGGGAGTGATGAGATCAGGGCTCTGTGGGGGCCATATCAACATCGTCGAGTCTGTCTGGGATTACATGAAGAGACAGAAGGATTTGAGCAAGCCTACATCCACAGAAGATCTGTGGTTTGTTCTCCAAGATGTTTGGAATAACCTCCCTGTCAAGTTCCTTTAAAAACTGTGTGCAAGTGCACCTAGAAGAATTGATGCTGTTTTGAAGGCAAATGATGGTCACACCAAATATAAATTTGATTTCTTTTCATTCACTTTGCATTTTGTTAATTGATAAAAATATACTATTACCACTTCTACTTTTGAAAGCATTTTTATTTTGCAGCATTTTTTCCCACACCTGCCTAAAACTTTTGCAGTTTTGAAATATATATATATATATATATCTATCTATCAAGACACACTTCATACTAACCAATAAAAGGACGCAATTTGTCCACCTTTAAAAAAAAGAGCATACACAGTGCTTGCAACAATACTGACAAAAGATTAACATCTACAGCAGTCTCAATTTTGATTAGATCAGATAATAAAAAATATCCACATGATAATGCAGGAGACCATATCACATGACACACCTTGGGTGTGTTGGCTGTGTGCAATGGATCACAGTACCTTTCAGTAGAAGAGACCCAGTTGTGCTTAACATTGTCCCAATCTGAGATACATAAATTGGTTGAATACCTTGGTCATTAATATTGCAAGTCTCCTGCATGGGCATATGACCTTTCAGCACTGATTATTGGGCCACTGTCACATAAATATAATCAGTTTACTTGCATTTGTGTGTATGCATAATAATTATAATTTGGAGAAATACCAGACCGTGCAATGATTTCCACTGTTCTGCTTTACCCAAAACAGAACACGCAGCCTTGAAAGTTACAAATCTAAAGTTGACCATGCGCAGACTGGTCACCTCACTCAGCCCAAGCTTCAAACTGCTTACACAGAGTGTCCAAATTGGACACATGTGGTTGTTCAGCACTCAGATTGGGTGAAAGAACTGCATTAGGACTTTGTGATCAGAAAATGACTGCACACACAGGCAGATAATGGCCATATACCACATGCTTTTAAGGACATGCCCAAAAATGATTGGCTTTGATTAGATTATTCCCAGGCCTCAAGTACGTTTTGGGGCCAACAGACACTGCAAAATAAGGGTAGTTTACAATATAGTAGGGCCTGACAAATCTTCTCAGTGGAAGGGTGGAAAGAAAAACATTACTGAAAAATATTTTAAAAAAACTAGACCCAGAACATTTGAGAATATATTTTCCTGCAATAGCAGAAGTATCTAATACATAGACTGTATACACTGGTACCAAATAAGGAATATCTGAATTATCTAGCCAGTCATTCTTGGGGGAAAAAATCCTCCACCACAAGTAAGAACCAAAAGGTTAATTACAATTATTGGATAAGCCCCCGTGGATAAGTCACAAAATCTCAGTAAGTGCATAGCCACGTGTTAAATATCACATTACATTAGCAAAGGTTGAGATTTTCATTCAAAACTGAATGTTAGTGGTGCAATTTAAAGAGCCAATTGTGATGTGCTGCATGCAAGATCAGATGGTATGAATAAGTCACCATACCATATTTACAATACTTTTTATAAAGGATTCTCTGGATTTTTCTTGATAATTTTCCCTTATCTTTATAACTGGAACTTCCATTAGTTTAACTGTCTGTGAAAATGAAGATTCAGATAAGAGTATTAAAAACAAAAGTACATCTTATTTTACAGAACAAACAAAACAAAAAACAAACAAAAACTAAAGAACACACATACCTCCAGAGCTTTTAATAATGCTTCATTTTTGCCAGCGTCTTCAACTAGTACCACCCTGGTTTCTATTTGGGGCATGTCTTCTGCATTTATTAAGAAAAGACTTGTTAAAATTAGTGTTTTGCTTTTTTTGAAGAGTACAACAATTATTTTATTTCTTCAAACTACCAGTATATGTATTTTCTCTTGCTACAAAAGGTTATGGGTTTAACATCAAAGCTCAATCACAGCAGGAAATTTGAGAAAGATGGCACAGGGTATGGCTTGATAGTAATAGAAGTTTAACTCATGACCTGCAATAAAAGCTTATAAATGCTGCATTATATCCAGCAGTTACCACTTATTTTTGAATACAAGTACTATGGATAAATATAGCTATATAAATAGATATAAAACATGAAAATTGTCCAGTAAATGATTATTAACAAAGAAAATGGGAACAGGATTTATGGAGTAATATTTTAAATTGGTATGTACCAAATATATGATCAAAAGTAGTGGTGTATACTATTTATCCAATAGGAAACAAAAAAGTGAAGGTGCACAAAAAGGGTGAGCCATTTTTTATTAGTTTCCAAAAGGGTAACAGGACATAAATCGAGTGCTTACAGCGTTTCACCACTATTTGTTCACATTTATCCCTTCCACAGAAATAACACTTTTATTAGGTATACTTGGAAGCTATAATTAAAGGCGTAGTGGAGATCCACCAGTCATTTACAGGCTTTAAACATTGTTAAGATCAGTTTTCTGCAGGATTATAAATGGCGCTAGGCTGGCTGCACGGAATTCCACATATATGTAATAAGAGGTTTAACAGAGAAGATACTGTCAGGCAGAGATCACTTCAAAGCCAGTAGCTTCTTACAGCTCAGTTTGAATGGAGCACAAAGTAGGTAGCTAGCAATACACGCGGCACATATTAGAATATAGGTATAGTGGACAACTGTTTCTTTTGAATAGCCCAAGCAGTGAAAACAATTACTACACACGTTGATATTATGGACTAATGATTGCCAAGTAGCAACAAATGTGTCCATTAAGAGAAACAGGAGTGAAATGTTGATTCACAAATAAAAGGGAATCTCCTAATCCAATTTATATTAAAAGCACTAATACAGGCCTGTCCAACCTGCAGCCCTCCAGATGTTTGTGAAACTACAAGTCCCAGCATGCCCTTCCAGCTATCAACTGGTTGTCTACTGGCAAAGCATGCTGGGGCTTGTAGTTTCACAACACCTGGAGGGTCGCAGGTTGGACAGGCCTGCACTAATAGAAGACAGTGCAACTTAAAGCATGTCGAAAAAGCCATTAACTAACTTACTACGAATATCAATGAATGTAAGCTTTAAATGGGCTTTATTGATCCCTCTCATCGGCTTGAACAAATTGATCTACCAATAGTAGCATTAATGAGGTATATCAATACAAATTAAACTACAATTACTGATTTAGTGAACAATTTATATCTCAGTACGAGGAACTGAAACATTAGTATAAAAATACTAGTGCATCCAGCCTTTTTAATTTCACATGTATTCACTTATACATAATTTCACTAATATTTTACTGAATTTTCTTAGAAAGTTTTAAATAAATATCAAAAAAATTGGTTTAAATCAAAATGAGACAATCCTATACAATTTGAAAATAGGAGGATCTCATGTGCACTACACAAAATAAACTCATTTCTTTCGATGCTCAATGCAGTTTAGTAGTTGCACCCTGCATTTAATATAGATAGGAGTATTATCTCAATAACAAAATATAGGGCTAAGTGATCCTCTTCATTACAAAAATTGGTGCGGCATTAAAATCCTCTTTCTCATTCAGGATTATAAACTTGACAGGTTTGAAGACAGCTGTGTCCATTGTTCTTTTCTGGTTTCTCTGCAATGGTCAATATAAAAAGTGATCAGGCCCATGATTTAAGACTTTGTAGAGTCAAATTTTGCTATAAAATCAGCCAGTATGTTTACATATCTCTCTAGCAGCTTTGTAAACCTAGATTGGAGAACATTTGCTCATTATTCCTTGCAGAAATGTTTAAGTTGCTTTCATAACAGCAAGTTTAGGGTCATTGTTGTCGTGCTGGAAGGTGAATCACCTGCCCATCTTCAGCTGTTTAGCAGAGGGCCACTGTTTTTTCCTCAAGAATTTGGGTGTATTTGACAGATCCATCTTTCCTCGATTCCAGCCCAATTTCCCTGTCCCTGCTGAAGAGAAACACCCCCACAACATAATGTTATCCCCACTATGCTTCACAGAAGGTATGATGTGCTTTGGGTGTGGTGCGCCAAACATACTCCAAAATATATCTTGGTCTTCTATATCTCCATAGAACCTTTTGCCACATGGCATGATAATCTTCCAAGTGGTTTTTTTGTATTATTTGGAAAAGTGCAAACAAGAGTGTGTGTGGTCCTTTTTCAGAAGAGGCTTCTTCCTTGCCAACCTGCCATACAGGGCAGCAATGTGCAAAGCCTGTGAGATAGTTGTCACATGCACAGACTGACCAATTTGCCTCTTGGTAGCTTCCCTGATCAATATCCTCCTAGCTTTGTCATCCAGTTTGGAGGGACAGCTTTCCACTTTTAAGAATGCCTTAAAAGGTACTCAGGGAGAGTAAAATCCTTTGAAATCTTTTTTTACTCTTCTTCTAACTTGTGCCCTTCAACAAACTTATCCCACAGCCCTTTTGAAAGCCCCTTTCTTTGCCTTACCATGCACTACTAATAGTGGAATCCTCAAGGAACAGCCGGTTATTTCAGAAATCAAAACCACTACAATTTATGTCAAGTTGTGTGATCTGACAGGTCATTGATTGTACCTGAGAAAGTTTATAAAGGTTATTCTAAGGGTATGATCACTTATTCAAACCAGGTATTTAAGTTATTAAACCATATTAATTGTTAAGAATTTTGGAACAGCTATTTTTATTTTGATGTTTGGGGTTATAGTGTGTAAATATAGCTGGAAAAACTCTGATTTAATTTATTTCAATTTTCATGGTGTAATGTGACAAAAGGTAACCATTTTAACAGGGTATGATGATTTTCTATAGGCACTATATTATGTGGCTTATAGTGTTCGCACACAAGGACCTTAGTGTTGCAGAGACCCCCCAGGAGTCATGGGTCTGTCAATCCATCAAAACACTGCAATTAAAAGGAATTAACAGTTTATAGAATCTGTTTCCCCCTATTGCAGGTAGGGACAGTGTATAAAAATGCCCTTTTCTCTAAGTCACCTCAAAGGAAAGGGATAGAGGCTCAAGAATGAACAGCTCTCTGGAGGATAAAAAAAAAAGGAAGGGAGGCCAAGCACTAAGATGGCAGAAGGATCTGTCATAACATGTTGAGAGAAAGAAGAACTAAAGTCTACCCAAAGGTGAAGAGGTTGATCATGAGTAGTGAGATTAGTTTCTGGAATGAATGAAAGTTGTCCTGGAAAGATACATTTTCTAAAGCACTTCCTCAAAAGTAGATCGATAGGAAAAACCATGGATGACGACAAAACCATAAATGATTTGTGCCAATAAAAGAATAACTCCAGCCTTATGAGTCCAGGAGTTGAAGACTAAACTGGAGATGAATTGCCAGCTTCCTATATCAGGGTGACAATGAAGGAGTGATGCCATGGAAGTCAACACCATGGCAATAAAAATCTCAAAGCTCCTCATATTGCCTGGAAATATGCCACTTTAATTACCGACAGAGTAAACAGAGATTTTAACCTCTTGAAAAAAATTGCAGGATTTTTTTTTTCTGGAAAGCATACATATGTAGCATCAGTAGAAAGTCTTGTTATTCTTCTAAGTGCCTCCAGTTGTGGATTGTTGGTTACTATAAGGAGGTACCCAATTGTATCCTTGCAGGTTTGATCATTTCATTGTCAAATGCTGTAAACAGTAAATTAAGGTGTGGAATACAATCCACAATATCAGAGTTTTGGGTATGATTAAAATGAGACACGTTACATTTGAAGTACAGTATTTGGGATTTTCCCCAAAAATTATATGGGTTTGTCTTTAAACAAAAACAAAAGTGTAAAGTCTGGGATGTTCACCCACCACTCCGCCAGTCTCTAGAGGACATAGAGCAGGATTGTTACTGAGCAAGGTAGAGACTTATAATGCTCACCATGAAATAAAGCCACCGACTACATCACGTGAAAGGGTAGGTTTTTTTAACTCTTTCTGTGAAGTAATTTTTCCTCACTTTTCTCTGAACCTACTTCTCCCCCCCCCCCCCAGTGTCAGTGCATGGCCTCATGTTCTAATACTTCTCTTCCTTTAAAGAATGTTCCCCTTCTGTTCCTTGTTAAAACCATTGAAAGATTTAAAAGCTTCTATCATCTCCCCCTTTCCCTTCTCTGTTCCAAACTATACATATTAAGATCCCTTATTCTTTCCGGGTAAGTATTGTGCTGTAGGTCACGCACCATTTTAGCTGCCCTCCTTTGTACAGTCTCTGATGTATTTATAGACTTCTGGAGATATGGCCTCCAGACTTGAACACAGTATTCTATATGAGGCTGTACCAATGACCTATACAGTGGCATTAATACTTCTTTCTGCTACCGATTCCTCTCTCTCTCTCTGCAACCAAGCATCTGACTTGCCTTCCTCATTGCTTTGTTACATTGCTTGCCTGCCGTTAAGTCATCTGAAATGGTGTCTCCTAGATCCCATTCTTCCTCAGCAGTTTCCATTATAGTGCCACTAATACAATATTTAGCCTTTGGGTTTTTGAGACCCAAGTGCATGATTTTGCATTTTTTTGGCATTAAACTGTAGTTGCTACATTCTTGCCCCTTCCTCTAGTCTAACTAGATCATCAATCATTTGTTTTATCCCCCCCTGATGTGTCTACCCTATTACATATCTTTGTGTCATCTGCAAAAAAAAATGCACATGTTCCCTTCAAAATTATTTGCAATGACACCAATAAAAGGTATTAAAAACCACAGGTCCAAGTACAGATCACTGGGATACTCTATTAACCTTTCCCTCCTGTGAATGCACTAAATTTACTACAACTGTTTTCTATGCTGCAACCAAGATCTTATCCATTCAACCATCTTAGAATCCAATCCCAAGCTTTCGAGTTTATTTGCCAGTTTGCTATATGGGACAGTGTCAAAAGCCTTACTAAAATCTAGATAAGCTACATATACAGTCCCCCCTGATCTATTACTTTAGTCACCCAATCAAAAAAAGTCAATAAGATTTGTTTGACATGAGCTCTCCCCAGTAAATCCATGCTGTGTGGGATCCTGTAAATTATTGAATTTGAGATATTGTACAACTCTTTCTTTTAAGAGTGTTTCCATCAAATTCCCCACTACTGATGTAAGTCTCACTGGTCTGTAGTTGCTTGCCTCTTCCTTGCTTCCACTTGTGTGCAGTGGGACTACATTTGCTATTTTCCAGTCCTCTGAAATAACTCCTGTTGCTAGTGACTAGTTGAAACATTAATGGTGCTACAGTCACCCCTTTAAGCTCTTTTAGTATCCTTAGATGTATCCCATCTGGCCCCATTGATTTATCCACTTTCAATTTTGAGAGCTCTGTTAGGACCTTCTCCTCTGTAAATGTATTTGTATCTACCCGATTTTCATGAAAATACTTGTAACTTAACTGTGGCCCCTTCCCTTCTCTTTTTGTAGTGAACACGGAGCAAAAATAATTATTAAAATGATCTGCTATTACCTTGTATCCCTCAACAAGACTCTCAGTCTCTTTCTTTAATCTTATTATCTAGCTCCCCAAATATTTCATTTTGCTCCACCTCAGCATGGCGAGGTCCTTTCGCCACCTGAGGCATAGAAAGTTTTATCCTGTTTATGAACACACTCAGTGGTAAAGTTATCAAGATACGGGTTTTAAAAAGTGGAGATGTTGCCTATAGCAACCAGATTCTAGTTATCATTTATTTAGTACATTCTAAAAATTGGCAGCCAGAATCTGACTGGTTACTATAGGCAATATCTCTACCTTTTCAAATCCGCAGCTTGATACATTTACCCTTCAGTCTCTCTCTGGAATCCCATTACGGCCTTACCAAGTGAAAGGCAATTGGAAGTGGAAGTTACTTCTCAAAATGCTGATTTAACACTGAAAGCAAAGAACTGAACGCTACTACTGGCCACATATGCTACAACCCTGCCACTTCATTACTTAGGCCAGGCTGACAGATCTCTTCTGGTGTCACTGGGTCAAAGATGACCATATAGACAAGTCAATAGTAATCATCTGTGGTCACCTACCAACCATATTTAGCAACATGTCCGAGCGTGAACCCACCAATTATTATCAGCATTGGAACCATTGTGAACCCATAAATGATGAAACTGGGAAAACTGACAAATATCGCAGCATGTGGCCAGCAAAACATCCTCTGTAACTGTCGCTCATCAGTTTAACTTGCTGGCCCCTTTATTTCAATTATTTTTCCAGGAGCATCAGCAATGTGTTAATTGACATTTTCTCAAAATGGGACAATCTTTCTGATTTGTTTAACTACTGGTCCATAAGGCCATTGCTATTTAACTATATCTGCATTTTTTCCCTAACAGAAAAAAATGCACATGCAGAGTTATGTATAAGTGAATTTTGCATTTCCTCCTATAGACTAAAAAGGAGAAAAAAGACAAAACTATAGGTTGTAAATACATGCATACAAATGCAAAAAATAATCCCTCCCCATCAATCTTCCACGGCACCTTTACAATTGCATCAATATTCATAAACATTTAAAATACAAATTCTAGTGCCAAGTACTTTAGAGAAGAGGCGGATATAATGAACCAAAATTTACCATCAGTGCAACCAGTAAATAGGATTTCTTTTGAAGTTTCTGCGATTTTGGAGTCAAACACAGAAGAGTCAGCCAGTAGACTCCTACCCCCAGCAAGTGCCAACATACTGTGGTCATTCATGACTGTACACTGCTTTCAGTAGCCTGTGAAACAAATAGAAATTGCTAGTTTACATGTTCGCATAGTAGAGAACACATTATACCCAACAATACATGCACAGAAAGGATTAGATGACCCACTTAACAGAGGAAGGTGTTTTATTATTTTATTAACAACTTATTAATGATGGAACAACATGAGAATTAATTGTCAGAGGCCTCTCCACCATTTGGAAAACAAGCGCATACATTTGATGCTGATGAAAATTCATCCCTGAGAAATGACAAGTTTATATTTAATAAATGTCTCAAATTTACAAATTCAGAGTTACCAAAGGTTTTTACCCATACTATGCCTACCTTCATACGTCACGACTGAGCCAACCGGTGAGCACCTAACAATTTCCTCTCAGGTATACTTGTATAGTTAGTTGCCTTTGTTTTTTTTATTTCTCTAACTCTGCACATGTGTAACCACAGTATTTGTAATTTTCACTAGTTCACAAAGACAATACTACATAGTCATCCAACCCAGATTTAATCATATAAATGTATGAAATAAAAGGGCATCCCAAACATCAGTATAAACACATTATGGACACTCACCCCAAAACTGTGTCCTCAGTTCCCGTCCGAGACTCAACTCTACATAAGCTTCAAAACTTGAAAGCACATCTTTTACTTGAAATGCCTAATTGAGAATTTGAAGTTAATTTAAATGTATATTTTTCAAAATGTTTACCATACTGAACTGCTCTTTTTAAGACTTATTTTTCTTTAACACACTAATACTAGCTTGATTAAAGGTACAGTATAGCTAAAACCTATTAAAACTCAGAGGTGGTTGCAAGAGTTAGTTCTGTGACTCCCCCCTATGCAACTTCCATGCGGTCTGCTTGCCAATTGGCAGTAGAGGCAGGCTGAATTATGTGTGGAATATATAAAGGAAGTCTTTGCCCAAACTCTGAAGAGAAGTACCTTAAGGCACAATATGAGTAATAATTACCTCTGCATACTCATAGGGTAAATTCAACAAAAAAATTAAACAAAGAGCTAACAAATCAAGAGGTTGTGTGGGCTACTTACACATGAATTTTCAAGACTAACAAGTTACATTACTATGCAGAAATATGTTTCAACCTTTCACCACTGCATGAAAAAACACTGGTATCTGATAAGGGTTTAAATTCCACTATGTTAATGTTCCACAACAAATAGTGTTTTAGTTTTAAATGAGTAGTTATCATACAAGGATTGGCATTTTTTTAACAAGATCTCTACAAAACAAATAGTCTCAAACATCTCTTTTTTTGCCCTTATAAAAATATTTTGACCAAACAAAAGTTCCTTTTTGTTTTTTAATATATTCACTCCTTAAAATCAAATGTGTCAGAGGGTCATCCTTTGAGCTGCATGGAAATAATTATATTTACTGAATTTGTATGATCCATCCAACTAGTGTATAATTGGCATTAAACACTCAATGCAAACAAAAAGAAAAATGTGGACTTTAATACAGGTCACAGAACTTCAATGTGATGTTTTATTCATTCTTACAGTAAGTGGGTACATTTCTTATATTTTTACACTAAACACTAGACAGAAAGATGTGTCACAATATATATTTCAATACTTCTAAATAACAAACAACCTGACTCATTTGCACTGTGGGAGATTATTGTTTTCATAATACACAGGTTTCAATTTGAAATAAAACAAGTTGCTCATATGGGTGATGGCTGGCTATAATGCTTGATACTTTTCTATCACTTGCACAGTATTTGTTTTTAAACACCCACAATCCCCAAAGTATAAAGTACTGAATAAAATGAATATGTATGGTCTTAACCATCACTAGCAATGGCTAAAATAGATAATACTATGTCCAATAGACTGTCTCACTGTGGAGTCAGGTGTGATCTATATGAAAAGTACAACAAGTACATACGGTTCAGGTGACTGACAGGTGTCACACGCTCCTCAGAGAAGAGCTAGACAAAGTGTGACATCTTCTTGTCACAAGCTCTCCCTACACTTTAGGTAACACACACACATTGAGCATGTGAGTCCTCCATGACTAGAGAACTACACCCGGATTTGACACTGCGATGCCCCGGGGCGCCGGGGATTTAACCTGGGCCCGCCTCCCATACCCCCAGACACCGATTACCCAGGCACAGACCAGCCCCTTAGTTTCGGATTATAATTACCAGTCAGCGGGTCCGTAGCACAGGTAGACACTACCAGCACCACACTACGTCGGCCTGTACAGGTGCACCGCGTCACTACAGAGGGCTCACTCGCCTCCTACAGCGGCCATCAACAGTATTCAAAATCTAGAGCCAAAACATAAGGACTCATCTGATTGGCTAACAAGACGCTATATGTCATCATACCTGTCATTGGCTGAGCTATAACGTGATGCTTAATAGGTGTCCTATGATTGGCTGGAACGTTCCATTCTGGTCTCATGGGATAACGTCATTTAGATTCTGATTGGTCCGTTATCAGTTTGAACGATTGGATGATAACGGATAGTGGAAAATACTATGAAGTCTCAGGAAAGGCCACAGACTGTCTGGTGACGTAAAAATAACCTGGTTTCTGATTGGCTGATAATGTTTACCTTAGCCTGCTGCATGGTTTAACTGCTGGCAGCCCTGCACAGGCGGGTGGGATGTTGCTGGAGTTGAGCTTTGTGCTGGGTTAGACGTTAGGCTGTAGAAATAAAGGCAGTCATTGTGATAATCTATTCACAGTTCTATGCTATATACACAATACATCAACATGGTGTTTTTACACTGTGACTAGGAGGAGATGTGTCCCCACAGCGCTTTGGGAAATAACTGCTTGAAAATATTCACTTTGTGGCAATTTTTACACTGTACAATCTTTTAGTGGTAATAGAGTAAAGATCTTTAGCATAGCTCCTGTACGGCACTAATGACAGTACAGCGCTCACGATGGGCGATGAGAAATACCTGTGCATGTCTAATATGGGTGTGATGTACCCAGCATATGAAATAAATGAAAAAATGTTATTTCAAAGACCTATAAACAGTATTCAATACATAGCTTATTCTACTAGCCAGCATACAATGCAGAGAACATTCTAGCAACATATACAATACAGAGAATTCTAGTGACAGATATATTATGCATAGAGCATTCATATGACTGCTATAGAAAACAGTGCATACTGATGACCACTATACAATTTTAACCCTATTTTGAACTCAATTATACAATACAGATGTTTAATCTATGGTAACTTTATAATGCAGTCCCTCAAATTTATGTTTGCTTTACAAAGCAGCCTCTACTGTACATATGAATTTGAACTGTACATATGTGGTCATAATAAAGTGCAGACTCCAAATCTGTGGTGGCTATACAATGCAGACTCCAGATTTCTGAAGGCAATCCAATGCAGACTTCATCTCTGGTAGTCGTATGATGCAGATTCTCCAAGTATATCCTATATATCCCGGTTGGTTTGCCTAGTGGTGGTTGCATGAAAGTGGGGAGGGACCCCACGCAAATGTTTCCCCAATTTTCACGCAACCAGCAGTAGGCTGGCAGCACTAGGGTTAATAGTGCTCAGAGGGGGGGACCCCACTCATTTTTTTTTTACAAGGCATTATTCAAATTTGCAATGGAGTCAGGCGCAGGGTTCTGCTCCTGTTTGTGTTTTGGGGGGACCATTGTTAATTTCAGGGCCATTAGTGTTGTCCTTTCAAGGGTCAACATTTTCCCTGTAGGGGAGGTTACTAATTAGAATCTATACTGCATTTTAAGAAATGTTAAACTAGAGTGACACTATACTTTTATGGGAATGAGGTGGTACCACATATAATTTTTCAACCACTTTCCAATGGGGGCCAATTTGAAATGATTAGATTGTAAAACTATAACCACCTGCATTTAATCAGCAAGCTTACAACAATAATCAACCATTCTATGCAGGCTGGTGAGGACTACAAAAAGAGGAAAATTTACCAGTCATATGAGGGTTGTAGAAAATGGAGGTTATGGTAAATTGGCTGTTAGATGTTGTTGAGGCAAATGAGTAAATGGAGGCTGAACGTAGAGGGATAGAGGAACCTCAGCAGCAAGAGGCCTACGAGGAGTAGGTTGTGCATGCCACGTGCTTTTAGGGCACACTTGCATTGGGAGTCAGAACAGGACATGATCCAGATGTTTAGGCTCAACATCCTGCAGCTCTATGAACAGGTTAAAATAGATTTAGAGCCATTAACCTGTCACACACAGGCCTTAACAGGGATGCAGAAATTTTCTTCTGCACTACATTTTTTGGCTACAGGATCATTTCACTCGGTAGTAGGGCTCACCCAGGCAACATTTTCTAGACACTTTAATGTTGTGCTCTAAACAAGATTGTGCAAACCTACATCTGTTTCCCCCAAGAGAATTGTGATTGGCATAAATTGAAGGTAGCTTTCTATAGGCTCTCAGGCTCTCCTAATGTCCTGGGAGCTATAGACTGCACACACATTGGGCTGAGACCACCTCGTGCAAGGGCACAGGTGTATACTAACAGACACCATGCATACTCGATGAGTGTGGTTGCAGGCTTTCCTGGTTCTTGCCATGATACCTATATCCTGCGCCAGTCATCCCTCTATCAAAATTTTGAGCATGGTGAAATGTCTGAAGGATGGCTACTGGGTATACATTTATAAGGGGGGTTGCAGTTTTGATGTGATGTTTTAATCAACTAAAATTATTTATGTTTCTGTTGAATCCACATACTCCTGCCGAACATAGATATAATGAGTCGCACACAGCCACTAGAGGGGCGATAGAACGTACGTTTGGCCTATTAAAGATCAGATTCAGGTGCCTAGATACTTCTGGTGGTGTGCTGCTCTATGCCCCAGGTAAGGTGGCAGATATTGTGTTGGTGTGCTGTCTGCTGCATAATTTGGCTCTAAATCAAAATTTACCAGTAACACCTGTAGTAGAGAGTAACGAAGCAGGAGAGCTCAATCCATCAGCTGATGTGGATAATACGGGGGGGGGGGGGGGCAGGTGAGAGCAATGATAATCCAGAGTTATTTTGTAGGTGAGGATGGTTTTTAATTAACTCTATTTTTGTGATTTAGCAATAACTAATAATAGATAAATAAAGCAATAACTAAGCAATACATTTTTTTTCTATTTTCTTATAGAATAAACTTTCACGTCATCACCACAGAATATGAAGACAAATCAGCTAACATCATTTCAAAGGTATGCGCATGTGTTTTGAAATACCCATTAATTGTAAGATGAAAATACTATTCAAAGTTGTACCATTTTGCACATGTAAACATATTAAGAACAAAGACCATTGCAATTACCAGTGTCAACAGATTTAGTGGTTTATTTGTAAAGAAAATGAAACTATACACATATGGCACTGTCTGTGACTTGTATGCGTTTCATAGCAAAAAATATGCTCTTTTCAGACATATTTAACAAAAAAAACATAACATTATTTATTTATGTATTCTTCCCTGCAGGCTCTGGAGACTTTGTCCGGCTGCTGGATGGACGTCTCCCACCCCTGATCCACCCACTGGACCATACAGGAGTAACGGGTAAGGAAGGGCTTGGGGTAGTGTTCTGGCTACTAGCAGCTGAGGTTGTGGGCACTGGGAGCTGTGTCCTTATTTGTCCCAAAACTGCAAATAAATTAGACGACAGTTACCGCATTGCCCCTATCTGGCTATTTATAGCAGTGTGTATGTGTACCAATTAACTGTCTATGCGGTCCATCGTGGTACATAAACGGCTTTGCTGATCCTGCATATGCTGTAAAACGTGAAAGCCTTTTGTCAGCTGCCTTTGTATTCCCCGCAATGAGTTTTGATGAAATTCCACTAAATTTGACTGGACATTGCTGAACTGGCGGATAGACTCTGCCAATGTGGGGGCAGTTTGCGGTTCAGGTTGGCTCTGTGGGGGATGTTGTGGAGTGTCTGTTGGTGCCAATTCAGGCTGCAGCTGGACTTCAAGGGAAATGTGGCCCAGTTTCTATGAATATGTATTCCTCACTGAAGTCTGCAGCGTCTACATTTTCTGTTGCTCCAATACTGACACTTGTATCTTTTGCTTGAGATGTTCCTTAACCCCCCCAAAAAACAAAACATTAATAACCATTCTCTGTACACTAGCAGATACTGTTCATTAACATTACAGGCAAATAATTAACAGCATGTTTTTTTCCCAAAATACAACATAGGAGGATTTAACTGCTACAAACTCCTCCTCATGTGTTTCAATTGCTGCTGGCGTTGCTGCTGGTGCTGCACTTGACTGCTGTGCGGAGACACATGGGAAATGTTACATAAAATTGCTGCTTTGTGTACAATTAAGAATCACCCTTGATATTAAAAAAAACATTGAAAACTGTTCTGACTTCTGTGTGAAATTTTAAAAAAAAGCTCTTTAACAGGCTGTAGGATAACTGTTTAAACATAACATTTAAAATGTTATTTAGGCCCCCATGTGTCGGTCTTAGTACAATAGTCTACTATTATTTGTATTTGTATCCTCACTATTTACGCTCTGTATAGTCCACTACAAAGGAGACACTAGGACTCCTTGGATAATATGTTAATTTCAAGTTTTGATTGTTTTTCTTGTTCACCAACCCCAGTTGACCCCCACTACAGTACATTTATCTCAAAGGATGGGAATGGCTTGGTCCCTCTCCTTTCTTTAGGGCGGTATTTGTTTTATACTACTTTATGCAAGTGCTTTTCTCTATGTCTTTCTCTTTCTCTCCTACTTTCATCTTTTCCCTCTCCTCTCCTCCTCACATCCCCCCACTGGCTCCATGGATATAACTCGTCTATGGTTTAACTCTGTAGCTTCCTCCATAGCATCTCCTGTTGATGGCCTGCCCTCATGACGGATAACCTTAAAGTGGTCTCGGTCAACACCAAGGGATTGAACCTACCAGAGAAACGTTCACGCGCCTTGTGTGAGTTTCATAAATAAGGTGCAGATGTTGTTTTTGTACAGCAGACGCATTTTAAACAAGGAGCTTCCCCGGTTTTTCAAGACCGTTACTACCCTAGTACTTTAGCAACAGCAGCACAGGTAAAACTCTTGGGGTGGCAACACTATTTTCCAAATAACGTCCCTTTACTGTCTTACAGAGGATTAGACTTGTAGAGGGGAGAGCCCTCATGGTTAAATGTAAATTGTATGACACCACTTATACTTTTGTCAATCTATATGCTCCGAACCAGGGTCAGCTGCTTGTAAATGGTCTTGGAGAAGGTGGCTATGCTGACAAAGGGTGTGTTGGTGGTGGGTCATTGCATTCTGAACTCGACACATCCAACAGGGCTCCCAGGTACTGATGATCTCTCCGCAGGAAAGTAAGGCACACCCTACATGACTCCCGGCTGGTCGACACATGGAGATTACAACACCCTTCAGAGAGAGATGATACCTTTTTCTCCCACCCACATGGAGTTTACTCTCGTATTGACTACTTGTTCCTCTCCCATAGACATCTCCCACGGATTCACTCCACTTCCATAGGTCTGCTGACTTGGACAGACCACACTCCTATTTCCCTGTCTTTACATTTAGCACAACCTAAGACTAGGAGTTATTCGTGGAGACTCAATGAGCTCCTACTACAAGACCCAACTGCAAGACCCAAACTGAACAGGCCCTTGACGATTATATCAAATTTAATAATACCTTGTATTGGAGCCACATAAATGTGTCCTCCATGGCAAAATAATACAGCTGGGCTCATTTATGAAGAAACAAAAGGAAGTACTTAAAACGCAGCTTCTTCAAAAAATCACTGAATTAGAATCCAGCCACAAAGCCACCTTATCCCCTGAGGTATTAGTGAAATTGACGGAATCTAAATGTTACGGCTTACGCCCCAGGCATCAGCTCCTAGAACCTCTTCAGAAGGTCTTCGCCTATAGGAACCGCTTTTCCCGTAGAGCTTTATGCGCGCACAGGTACTCTGATGCCCCCAGGTCTTGTACTCTAGTAGTAGGAGCTGATACCTGAGAACGTAGCACTGGTGTAATACAGAGGTGGAGTGAAAGTCCCGGCAAGGAGTATATGTAGCCGGCAATGACAGCGTGTAGGTCCAGGCCAGAGGTCTAAACGTCCCAGGAAAAGTAGCAGGGTCGGGGTCACAGGCAAATATGAAGTCAGAATCCAGGCAAGAGGTCAAGGGTCACAGGCAATCCACAAAGTCAATATCCAGGCAAGGGTCAGCAACGGTAATTCAACAAAGAATAGCAGGCGTTGAGACATAACACAACAGGGTAGTGTGCATAAAGCAGGGACTATAACCGGCAGGTAGGGCTTGTCCCTTCCTGCCCTATAAACCGACAGAGCCCAATGAGAGCTGTCCTGCATAGCAGGAGAAACTTAGCCCAGCTGGGCTATAACTAATTTAATTGTGCGCATGCGCCCAGCTGCTCTAGATGCCGGGACACGGCGCTAATTGCTGAGAGCATCCAGATTGTTGCCTAGGCAACGGCTGGGACCAGGAGGAAATGACGTCCCGGTCGTCATGACGACAGCCGGGAAACAGAGCCTGCAGAGGAAGTGAGTCGCGGCGGTGCCTGGAGCCGCCGCGGCTCGTAACACTAAGACAGCTTTGAACAAACTCCTTTATGAAAGAATAAAATTGGACTTCCAAAAATTACGTAACTTTGGGGCAACAAACCTGGGTCCGTGCTGGTGAGGGCTCTACGTTCCCAAAGAGCTAAAACTTTCATAGTTATGGTTAAAAATGATAAGGGTAAAGAATGTCAGCTTATTACTGACATCACGGCGGTCTTTCAGTCTTTTTATTCCCGACTCTACAATATCTCAGGCAAGGTCCCCTGGACAGAGTTACCTGATGGGAGTCCCCCAATTTTATTTAAGAGAGATTGGTTTCCCCTCTCTCTCGAAAAAAGATGTAGCCTTGCTGGAAGAACCCTTCACCCGCGGTAAATTAGCAGGTGCAATCAAATCAACCCCCTCGGTCAAAAGCCCTGGCCCAGATGTTTGTTCAGTCTCTTATTACATGGCTTTTAAGCTCATTCCTTTGATGGTACCGGCCTTCAACGCTGTGTTGAAGGATACCTTTCTCTACACGTAATCCTTAGAAGCTCATGTAACAGTGATACCTAAAGACTGCAATGACCCGACAAAGTACCCGAGTTAGAGGCTGATGTCCTTACTCAATGTGGACATTAAACTACATGCTAAGCTCATTGCTAGCCGGCTGAAAATTCTACTTCCGGGAATAATCCACTCGGACCAAGTCCAAGAGGCTAGGGATAATATGACTAAAGTTATCAATCTAGTTCACTCGGCACTGTGTTTGAATACTCCAGCCATGTTGTTATCCACAGATGCCGAAAAGGCCTTCGACCGCACTGATTGGTCATTCCTGATGTGTATACTCTCCCATATGGGTTTAGGTCTGTTGGGTCTACACCGGAGTTTGGCCCTTTACCCCACTCCCACAGTCTGAATAAAAATCAACGGGTCGCTCTCGGATCCAGTCTTGATCGGTAATAGTACCAAACAGGGTTGTCCACTCTCCCCACCCATTTTCATGCTCTGTATGGAAGCCCCGGCCAGGTCCATAAGAGCCAATCCTGACATTTCGGGTGTGCAAGTGGGAAAGGTGGACTATAAACTAGCGCTTTTCACAGACTAGCTCCTCGCCGTGGTAACCAACCCAGTAATATCAATTTCCAATTTGGTTAAAGAGTTTCTACGTTTCAGTTCCCTATCAAATTTCAAAATTAACTATTCAAAATCGGTGGCCCTTAATTTATCCTTGCCTTCTCCCGTGGTTGAGGGACTCCAGCAGGCGTTTTCATTCCAATTGCGCCCTGCCCACATTAAATATTTGGGCGTGTTCATCTCTATTTGTCATAAACAATATGAATCCATGGATTCATCCTGACATGTGGTGAAACAAAACATTTGCAGCTGTAATAATGTGAACACTCAACCATTAATTACTTGGTGTGCTTGGTTTACCTACCCAAACTTAACACATTGATTTATATCACATATATTATAGGTAGTTGGTAATTACAGGCACTGTGCTAGTTTCTGGCTAGAAGCAGTTGGTATTTGCAGGTACTACAGTATTTCCTTTCTCTGGGCAGTTGGTGATTAAAGTCACTGTGCTGCTTCCTGGCTCCAAACAATTGGTAATTGCAGGTAGAGCACTAGATACTGGCTTTACACAGTTGGTGATCACATGCACTAGGCTAGTTTCATTAAGATATACCATCCAAAACTATATCTCTTACCATTCGACCACCTTTCCTACTGTACTATTTTCACTAATACTATGCCGTTACCTATCCCCTCCATAAATATGCAGAATGTTGCTGTCAGGTGCCGTCCCTTCTTACCTTCTCTGCCGCAGGAACAGACGTCTTCCTCTCTTGATGCTTGCAGTGCATGCCCATTGCCTAAACAACCGGGCACAACCTTTGGGGGGGGGGTCCTGTCAGCAGGACTGCACATAAGCCGTGCTCTAAGGGTTTTCCTATTGGCGATAAGCTGTCAGGTAACACCACTGACTGCTAGAATGCGTATTGGACTATCTAAATAAGGCAGACTCTTGCACCCACATCTTCAGTTGGGTTCCAGTGTGCTATTGTTCCGGTTCCTTCCTAGTTCAATTAATCCTTGACATCCTTGTTCTGACTTCTGCATATTCCTGACTACTCTTCTGCCTCACATTATGGTTCTGTTCAGATCTCCAGTTCTTAAGTCGGCTACCCAAACTACTCTCTCTTGTGTCGACTACCCAGGCTACACTCTACTTGTATTGCAGCTGCCCCACTAGCAACTGGCATAGAGTGTCAAAAGACAAAGCATTTCAGGTTAGCCAGCCAATCTTAAAACAAAATTCTCTATTTTACAGCCAGTCAGTGTAAAGAGCAAAATATAGGTATAGTGAGCAAAATTGTGTTGGCTGTTTAGAAACTCTGCATCTTCAGTTGGTGTAACTCTTTTCTGGAAGAATTGTGCAGAGGACACTACATTCAATCTACTTTGAAGATACCAAATCATTAATTTTGGCATATCCTCAGCTGGAATTAGTGTTTGATTCTAATGATATTCATAAGAAAGCCTATTTAATGACTGACATCTGAAGACCCACATAAATCAGCATCCAATACTACATCCCGGATGCTTCCATGGACTGAGATCTAGACATTTATATGTCCAAGTTATTGACCCACAGTCTGCTCCTTCTGACATTTTTATTAAACTCTTTATTTATACATACCAACAGATTAAGGTAAGTACAGGAGAAACTATAATTCCAGAGGATCCATATTATTAAATAGAGCCAGGTGGGTTCCACGTGTCTAACAGGGGTTGGAACCAGATGCCTTTCCTGGTTGCTTGTTCCCACCCATCTTGGAGACAGGAAGTGAACATCAACTAAGGCCCTTTCCACGTCACACAATCATGGAAGGGGTTAAAACAAGGAGGCTCTGTTTATTAAGCCAAACCTCCTCATCAACTGGATGAAGTGGCTATTGTTCTCTCCTGGACTTCACCAACCTTTGTACCAACTCACCAGGGGGTAAACTAATATGGTGCTACTCTCCATCCACTCCCACATCCAGACCCTAAGACTACTCTGGCCAATTACCTACTATGTGAACATGAGAAAATTTGCTGGGTGAAATCCCATTTTAGAATTTTTTAAAGAAGTCTGCAAGGGATTCAGAGGTTTTTCCGGGGATTGGAAAGAGCTTGGTGTTGGAGTTCTGTCTCTACCAGTTCAATTGCTAAATCTTGCTCCAGATTCTGTGTCTCATGTGCAAGTTGTGCCATGTACAAGTTGTGCTTGACATTTTCTTCCAGTGATCCTGTACTCCTTTAGGAGAAGCTCGAGGATCTGTCTACCTGGTGAATCTACTGGAATAGGTGGACCAGGATTTAAATCCCTACCAGATTGGTAGAGAGCATATTGACTGAACAGCTAGGACCCTCAAAATTGGAAGCAGGAATAGCAACTTGGCAATTTGGCCAGCCTTGGTTGCCCAGATAACTGCCTCCACTAGTCCATCATACATATAGCTTGGCTGGAGAAATGATACACTCCCAAAATACTGGTATATTCTCAATGTGGTTGCCTCGAAATCTGCATCAGAATCACTTTTATAACTACATCTCGACCTGGGAATATAACAGCTTATCCGGGTAAGTGATTTCCCTATATCTCATAGTGGCTGATGGACTCCGGGTAGCTGTGGGGGGTTTCTGGGAACTGATGATTGCTCTGGCTGTTATTTGATTATATTCCTGTGCGTAATTGCTCTTGTTTTACAATTTATATATCCTTGTGTAATAAAGATATTGATTTATCTTACATGTCTCCTTTCCTGTGTGATCCATAAACCCTAAGGTGCCAAGGCTACTCTGTGAGCTTGCAATCTAATGCCC
Organism: Mixophyes fleayi; assembly: GCF_038048845.1. NCBI lineage: Eukaryota > Metazoa > Chordata > Amphibia > Anura > Limnodynastidae > Mixophyes > Mixophyes fleayi. The sequence goes on along the minus strand of NC_134404.1, from coordinate 108,100,488 downwards.
TGGGAGCCTGACTGACCTTAAGCCTGAACTGGGCTATTAAGGGACAATCCTACCACATATGCTTAAATGACCCAGTGTTCCCACAATTTCTTCAGCAAAGTTTAGACGTCTGGGGAAATATTTGTGTGGCTTAGATGGTACAATATAGCATCTGGTATATATCTTAGAAGCATTTTCCTTTAGAGCTACATTGTTTTAAGCTTTTGGCTACTCTATGTCTAATGTGTTCCCATGTCATGTGATGTTTAGGTCTCTTTCCCATCTAGATTTATGAGGCTCAGGACAGCAAAGTATTGAGTTGCAGTGGACTGAGATCAAGTATTTGCAGTTTACTTTATAAATACAAATAATCTCAGTTAACTGTCTTAATTTGGGTGATTTTATCCGCATTTGAAGTTTTCAATTTGGATATATTTCAAGGTGTTTTTTTGCGCAAATCCAACCTCCAGCAATTTTTGTTGGCTCCCTCTGTCCACCAACCACTTTATTACCTGGGTGTCAATTAGCTACCACTACTCCTGTCAGGTTAATCCGAGTCCTATGGTTGAAACAGAATCCGAGTCCTATGGTTGAAACAGAATCCGAGTCCTATGGTTGAAACAGAATCCGAGTCCTATGGTTGAAACAGTATCAGACCAGTGGTATCATTTAGGAAAGCAAAGAAGTAGTCTGCGTACAGGTCAAATTTGGTACAGAGTTCAACAGTAATAGGAGAGAGACAGATGGGTAGCTGTTCACAGTCCAAGTTTGGTACTTGGCTCAGCAAACATTATTAAAGCAAAATGCAACTGAATAACAGCAACAAGAAGCGAGATTAGAGGCACAATAATCTGCAAATAGTGCACAGGCCAGGTTTATATAGGATGTCAGTATGGCTGGACTAAAAATGCTGCTAAATGGAGCTACAGCTCTAGGCCGCCTCTCAAAAATATAACCATGGGCAGTGCATTTGTCTGTTTCATTTTATTTAGCTCTGTTGAATGGTTCTAGCCAGACCTGGGAGAACTTCTCTATCATTAGTGCCAACTGGTATTTATAGTTATGTTGACAAGCAGTCATAATGCATGGTGGCTTCACCAGCCCGCTGTGCTTGTGTTCAGAGTGCAGCTCCTCCTGCATGATAATGTGATGTCACACACAATGCAGCTGCATGCTCAACACAGTAAGCCTGCCACTCATTTCATCTCCATCAATGATCATCAATGGCCTGTATGTAAAATAATATTAAATTAATAGTCTCTCAAACCATGAGAGAATTGCTGTATTTCACCTTCCTATGTATAATGTTCTGATGGGACTCCTAGTTAGAACACGGTCTATACTGTGAAAGCATTAGAGCTATTTTAAATTATTTGTGCCATGTAGGGTGCATTCCCTGCAAATCACAAATGGAGCTGGACTGAACCGTCATGTTACATGCTTAAGATGAACTGAAATGCTGCTTTCTGCAAATATGCATTGTACATGCATGATACCTTATTATTTTACTTACCTCCAAATGTCTATTATAATTCATACTAAAAAGGAAAAAGGGGGTACACTCTAAATAATAATCTCATTTATTAATACAAAAACAGACAACAAATAAAAAGCAGGAAATTTAGAGTAACATAAATTTTTGGAATTTGTTTGAACTCTTCAATAGTTCTTGATCAATAGGAGTAACTATCATAGTCCAAATTGATATTATATATACATACTAATGAAGTTACATATAGGAGGGTATTTATTGTAAGATACTCAGCCCTGTACTACTGGGATTCCCGATCAATCACTGATGAAATGTGTAATTAAAAGGGACTTGAGTATTTGAACCATTCTATATGATTAATATTGCCCCATAGGATGTCTGAGTAGAATTAAATAATCAGGTCTTCTGTATAAATTAAAATAGGATGTAATGATGCAGTAATACGGAAAAGGGAAACTCACATATGGTTTAATAAAATATTGACTTTTTTCTGTTTTCACAATCACTATATTTTAACTTGTGTTTCTGTCAATATTTCACTGTGAAATTTGAGAGGGGGAATAAAGAATTATAATAAATTGTGTAAGTTTTAATATTAATAACATTTGAGCTACATACAAACAACAAGTGATTAGGAATCAGCGTGTACTACAAATCATCTTTAAAATGGAAAGCCTATTTTAAATTTTACCAATGGACCAAAAGCTATGCTTGAGAACGAAATATTAACAGAGGGCTGGGGTGATGGGCAACACCTACCACTCAGGGACTTCCATAGAGAAGACTCACACCAAAAAGGTACATCGACTATTGGTCCTAAACAGCAAGAGTTGTCCAAAGATACACAACCCTTCTGAAGCCACGATGTTTGTCTCATATCTGTCTTTGTCAGAGTAAGATTGCTGAACAGTTTGGGGCACTTGAAAGTTCTCCCAACTGTGTTAAAGATTTGCATAGCAAAAACATATGTGTTGCAATGTCTCCAGGTTGTGGACATGATGTGGCTAATTTGGACACAGCTCTGATAACTTGTTATTTAGACCAAACAATCTGCCCATGTATAAAAAGATTTAATCTCTTCATAGTAAATAATAATAATTTGAATAGAGAGAGTAAGCTCCACATTTTGTGACATCATTGATTTATCATAAAGCAGCAATCCCATGAAAAAAATCAGGTGTGTTTTTAACATAAATTACTGTGGTAAACTATAAGAAGTGTTTTGGTATTTACCATTGTTTTTTTTCTTCCGACTGCTATTAATGATTTATGATTCTGGACTACCATAGCAACTACAGTCATATGCCAAATGATGTAATGAGCTGATTGGCTATGGAGATTGTTTTCTTATTTAAGAACTTGCAACATACACTTTGTGCAACAATCTGACAATGTTTGAATACTTGAGTTTTAAAGGGAATCCATGTCTCATTAGAAAAGAAACATTAAAGAGTCCATTACTGTCCATATAAAAGAACTGAAAAATATGTTGTTGTTTTTTTTGTGAAATTCAACTATAATAGACCTAACAGATGAACTGACACTTTAGCTGTATGCAAAGTCTTTTTTTTATTGTTTTCAAATAAGCATTGCCCAAGCGATTGTATTGTGTTTCTAACGCACAAAGTGATTTATTTTAGCAGATGCAAAGTTTAACAGTTAAACACATGATTATATTATGATACAGTACAGTACAGCCAATACCAAAAGATACATACATACCGCTGCGCTAACCACGGGCATCAGTGAACAGTAATTCATCCTTGAATACTGTGTTCAGTGTAGACTGAGGCTGGTGGGGGTGCAGCTATGATTATATATACAGTCAGTGTTACAAAGTGAACAATAGAGATGACGTGGCTTGCTTCTATAGGTCCATACATCAGATGGGTCCAGGGTAAACAGGTCATAGGCTGGTTCAATCTAAGGAATCCAAAGGTGGGGGTCATCTCTCCAGGGGATAAGCTCTGTTCTTCCCGCCTGAATCTCCAGTTACAATTGGTCTATTAGCATTTTATGGTCAGTATCATATTAAAGGTTTATTCCCTAACATCAATAACTAGAGTATGCAATGTGCGATCTCTTCGCAGAATGCACCGGACAGCTGCTGATGTAAAGGGGATTAATATGATATCAGACATGACACATTTCCTTTAACCTGAGCCTTAAATAACACTGAAGTGTACATTTAATCATATTATATAAACGAATAATAAACTAACTACTATCTGCTCATAAATTACAGTGTAACGGAACCAATATGAATATGAATTACATAAATAACTAAATGTTGTAATGTGTGTACGTGCGTATTTTACCGTGCGATCGCAATATGCCACGTGTAGCGTGGCATACTGAATGCAATCGACCAATAAAACAATATCAACCAATATACTTTCGTTCATCCAATTATACGACTTCGACAGTTTCACCCTTTGATAGTATAATAAACTATCACCTTAAAGATGTTATGCAGGATCTCAGTACCACGTTTCATTGCTATGTAATGCAAGTCTCCCTTGGTGTATGAAAACAAGTTATCATAAGAGAGAGTCTCAATCCTCAAAACGATTTCTTCTTTTACTATAGACCGTACATCTCTGGAGCTTGGAGATAACCTTTTGTATGCCCTTCAAGGGTGCCCTAAAACACTTAATACGTTATTTGGAAAGGTACAAAGTACAATAGAACATGTATCAGCTATAAAGAATACTCTACTACAGTTCTTCAAGTTTAACAGGTTCATCTGTCCAACGCATGTCTTTAAGCTCAGAATACATTTAAACACTTCATGTTCATCAATAGCATCATCCTATGTCTATCAATAATGCCATATACAATCTCCTTCAGCTTGCGTTAATATACACACTTCTAATAATGTCATCAGTTCTTTTCATCAACACTTGTGGGTGGGCTATTGTCTGTTCGTTCTTCCCAGTCTCCCAATACTCAGGTTTCTTTGTACGTAAAACAGTGATCGGCTTGCAAACTATTGGGAGACTCCAGACTAAAGGACCTAGGTGTTGTACTCTTCCCCTAGTGACCTCCCACCCATAATTCGGGTACCTCAAGAATATTTAGTGGAAAGAGAACTAATCCTACTTGATATAATCACTGAGGCACATGAGAGCACGCCCAGCACTTTGTTTGGTCTAAAACCTTACCCTCCCAAGAATGATAATCATTCTCAAGGATGCCTGCTCAAGTCCGAATATTACTGGACTGGCATCGCTGGGTGTACCTCTTTTTTTTTTTTATTATGGGGTCAACGTACTTACGGACGTAATGCTACTCAGATAATAGCCCCTCGCACTTTCTCCAAGCTTTCCAAATTTTCCTTTACCCCTGAATTGAATAGAGTAATTGGCTGGACCGATTATGCTACTAACTTCTCCTTCATTCCCAATACCTCATTATCATTACCTGAACCAGTCTCTGTCACCTGCCAATAATTAAAAGAATTGACCGTCCTGAGAAGAGAATGAAATGAAAGAAACACAGAACAGGAAAAACTACAACTTCATGCTGGACAACTGTCTTAGCCTTTGGCTCAGGTGCTACTAATTGCATTCGAGGCCTTCCAGAACAGAATTATGAGTGCCCTTGGACCCTTCTCTGAGTGTTGGCTCCTCTGCAGTGAGTGGAATAGGTACCAGTGTGTCTCTGCTACCCTTGAAGCCGTGATGCTGGTAGCCTACACCTGGTACCTGTCTGTCAAATAACCTGAGCCTAAGAAATTACTGTTCCACAACTTACTCTCCAGATCCAACATCCTGACAGTTAGTGTGACTTTTCAGAAAACAGTGTTTTGGACGTTCTCGGTTGCTGTCTCACTATTTACCTTCTCTCAAGGTCTATGCTAGCCTCTCCGTTACAATCTCATCTCACGAGGGGTCAAGAACATTTCAAAAACTGACAGGTTAAGAGTCTGCCCAGGAGTGATCTTTGGTAGCGGGGAAGGACTAGTGGCCAAAGCTATCAGTCACTTCAATTAAGTTCCAACTCTTATTCTATTCAATTTCTTCTACCTAGTACCGTTACTTTATGTTCACACTGGTTTGTGGCTAATTGAAAGTATGTGATTTGTTACCACTACTCATACATTATACATCTATTATCAATAACATGAATACCCCTATCACCTATTATAACTCTAGGGCTATCGCATTGAATAACAAAAGCTTTGAGTATGACACAGTAATACATTAGACACATTTCAATACACCTTTACCCAGACATATTTCATTAGTACACCAGTGTATACTTGAGAATCCTGCATGGTGGTAATTGGATGACGTGGATTTGTTTTACCTGGAGAAAACCCTATCTGCAGGAGGGATATGGGATGGCTCTATTGGTATCATTTTCCTGACATTCTCTTAATCAAGATAGGACGTTGCCGTCCTACTAGCTTGAGAAGAAATGTCTGGTGCACCCCAATATACTCTTACCAGCTTGCACATACTCTCTGTACCCAGCTGAGCCAGACCATGTGCTGCCTCCGCTGGGTCTGGAAGATACACTCTGGGAGCTACTGGTCTACCTTGTTCATCTCTCCAGAGTCCACCAGACTCCTCACCACATCTCTTCACCTTCCAGACAGTTATTTCTTCAGGTAACACAAATCTTCATATATTAACCAATATGTGTATGCGTGAATGTGTGTGTGTGTGTGTGTTCACATTTTAAAACTAAAACAATATATAACGAAAAACAAAACAAAACATAGATTTGTTAGCTATCACATAAAACCCTGCTGTCTATTTGACAGCTGTGTTCGCCCTGGTGTGACAGCCATGTATGGTCGTGTGTGTAAGTGTGGACTTTACTAGCAGTTACTTCAGTTGGTAACTGTGTCACTGTATAAAGTCCTCTATGTAGTGTCCTACTCATGTGCTGGTACTGTTATAAAAAGATTTTTCAGTTAACTCAACATCGCCCCCATGACTAGAAAAATGCTGAAGACCAATGTATATCAATCGATTTTTCCCTCTGCCAACTCACATGCAATTCTCAGTACCTCACATTCAGCTACTTGACTAAGTGAGAAAGACAAAGGGGTCTATTTCTATAACACTTTCTTCAAATATAACAGTACCCAGTACATGTCTGTCTAACAGTGAAAAAATATAAAACACGAAAATTCTACATTTTCTAGGGTTTCGCATTATGTCGTATCTTGTGGAAAAAATCCTACTCCAATGTTCTACACAGAGATGCATATCTGTATACCTAACCTCCAGCAATCTCCTCCTATCCACCCTTTGTGCATACATATAAAGGCACATTTTTGTACAGGAGGCACATAACACAAAAAAAACAAAACAGATATGCAATCTATAAAAACATGACTCGCATTTCCTCACAAAAAACATTCTGCTTAAAATTAGCAGCTTCTATACACATAACACCAAACCCCTGACTGTTTCTGTAACTCATGTCAATCTAATGTGTGTATCCCTCAATTTGTCTTAAAAAAAAATATGTTTTAGCCCCATTAATGAGACTATGTCTATGTCTTTTCGTATCTATACAAGAGCAGAGAGAGAGAGAGAGAGAGAGAGAGGTACTAGCATAGATGTAAAGAATGAGAAATAAGAAAGCAATGAATAATAGGAATACAAAGCTTTGAATACAAGGGTTTGAAAACAAACATACATGCAGAAAGGGAGATTTTACAGCAAAAATGACAGCTGGATTGGACTCTATGGGAAAATGTCTGAATTCATTCCACTAATCCCCTTAGCTATTTGCCAAACTATGACCCCTCCCCATACTTGACTAGGGGGTCTTACGTCAACTGTGCAATCCAGTGTCGTCTGTCATTTGTTCATTAAGAACTCGGTATCACATTAACTACATACCTTTTCATCTGACTTTCTGACTTATCATCATCATCATCATCATCATTTATTTATATAGCGCCACTAATTCCGCAGCGCTGTACAGAGAACTCATTCACATCAGTCCCTGCCCCATTGGAGCTTACAGTCTAAATTCCCTAATATAGACACACACACACACACACATAGACATATACATACAGACAGAGAGGTAGAGACTAGGGTCAATTTTTGATAGCAGCCAATTAACCTACCAGTATGTTTTTGGAGTGTGGGAGGAAACCGGAGCACCCGGAGGAAACCCACGCAAACACAGGGAGAACATACAAACTCCACACAGATAAGGCCATGGTCGGGAATCGAACTCATGACCCCAGTGCTGCGAAGCACAAGTGCTAACCACTAGGCCACTGTGCTGCCCACAGAGAAATATAGAAATTAACTCTTGATGACTCATCTGAGATACATAAAACAATATTTTGGAGAAAAGTATGTACATACTTCATTTTAGGATAATGATTCTCAGCCAAAGAAATTATCATGTGTCACTGCACCCTAAAACAAAGAGTGTTCCAATGGTCTATTGTTAATTTGTCTTTCAAGAGTAAACTTTTATTTTTCTCTATCCCATCCCCTTAAGCACTAAGTCTATATTTCTTTTGTGTACCTTTTATCTGTGAGAAGAAAAACAAGATAGTTATCTTGAAACAGCAGACAAAACAAACATTTCCATTCTTTTCCATCGGCCAGCGATCAGAAAAGCAAGCATGTGACAACATAAAACAAACAAGCAAAATCAACAACGATTACCTTTTAAATCAGTTTGTTTTCTAAAAGTGCACACTAATACTTACCACAGTTTTAACCTTTACCTTGCCTGGTTGTAGGACTACAGATATAACCTGATCTTTTTTTAGTTGACTATGGTTCTCCCTCAAACATTTACTGTTGTGAGGTGTGCAGATGCCTGTTGGAAAACCTCTGTGGATGTCTATGTAATTCCCCCTTAGGTGGCCCAAGTCTATTTGTTTCTGCTCTTGTCATAGTACAGCCCGTTGCTTAAAGTCCTGTTTTATGGCATCTAAAACACTTCCTCAACTCATGTCGTTTCTGTTCCTCAAACCAGGTGTCATTATACTGTGGTCTTGTGTGCAGTCCCTCTGGTGCTGGGTTACTTACCATCATTAGCCTATCACTCTGTGATTTTTCCTCTTTACATATATTTTTATCATGTCCTATAACTGACTCCCTGAGAACACTTACAGTGATTCCTCTCCAGTGTGGTAATGAAGTTTGCACCCTTCTTTTCAAGTTTTCCCTGAGGCCATCCATTAAAACTTTAACAGCAACCTCTCTGTAGTGTACATTATCTTTTATGTCTGATACCCCAGTATATTTGGCCATCGCTATTAGAGCCCTGCAAAAATAGTCTGTTGCTTTTTCACTGTCCTTTTATTTGATAGTAAAAATTTTACTCCAGTCCACTATCACTGGAAAATATATAGCCAGCTGTGTGATTATATGTCTAATATTGTCCTGATTATCATCCTCGGTTAAGGATTCATCCTCCTCCAACATACAATCCTTAATGAATTTTTGTATATCAATAGAAGACAGGCTCTAAGCACCATTCGCCATTTTTTATTAGTAGGTTCATGTGCATTACCTAAATGTCTAATAAATTTCTGACTCTTGGCCAAATCTTTTCTAGGATCAGGGAAATCAGACATAATTGAAAACATTTCAAACCTAGTCCATGAATCATGTGTTACTACATGTTTTAAGGGAACATCACCATCCTTGTTCACCTTCCCATTGGGAACTGCTGTTGTGCGAACAGGATGTAAGCCTACCAAATCACTATGTTCTGAACTAGCTGCTGAAATTGCTGCTGCAGTACAATGGGTGTCTTCCCCTGTGATAACCTTTACATTATTCTCACTACTTTCAGCCGTTACCCCTGCTGATGGGATCGTTCCTTTTCTTTGTCCTGAAACGTTACTTTTAACATTACTTAAAACAACATACTAGTTACAGTTTTCACATTTTTGGTATTGGCTGTACTTTCCGCCCCGACCGAATTTGTCAGGGGCGTGCTTGCGCTCAGTTCTCCACGCTTTGCAACGCACACTTCCGGAACGCTCATTTCCGGTACGCTGATTTCTGCTGTGCGCGCACTTTTCACTACACTTACTCCCGCTGTGCATTCGCTGCTCTGCCATGTGTTACCTTCCATTTGCCACGACTTTAAACAATTGTCATGTTTATTTCTCACTTTCGTTGACTTAATCAACCACACTTTATCTTTTACGTTATTTAGTACCTCTGCATTAAAACTCCCTATTGTTGGGAAAGGCCTAACACAATCTTTGGTCATCTCGACCCCTGTGTCACAATAAGCCGTTGCGTATGCACCATATTTCTTACACATTCGAAACCTTGCTGAATCAATAAGGCCTTCCTTAGGCAGTACACTGGCCATCTCTAGCGTATGTTTATCACCTATTTGGAACAATACTCTTTATGCGGACCACCGATAACACCGCAGTACTCTGTCCCTTTCAGCAAACAATGCCCTTTATTATAAACACGCTTCCGCTAGAGATCTCTTACTGGCCGTGGACATATTTGCTCAAGCCGCGTCCACTCGCTTCCTCTCGTACCAAATGAGGACCCCTAACACAGAAATATCACTTGTGGGACCCAAGGGCTATCAGCTCCTCGATACCTTGGCTAAACCACAAAAATCTGTTGAGTTTATTATAACTGGGAGAACAAAGTCGATACAATCAACAAGCCTTTCCAATATAATTCCTCCCCGCTGCCTTCCCAAGTCACAATCACGGCTCTCCTTGCCGTGCGGTCCGATCGCAACTGTCACGGGCACTAGGAGTTCTGCCCAGGATTTCACCAGATGACTTTGCTTACCAGAGGGGCGGAGTTTGCACAGCGGTCCTCTGGCAGTAGGGTGAATAGTGGAACAGAATATATAACAGCAGATGGAGAGAGGATGCCAATGGAAATGATGATAGTCAGTGACTTGCAGCTATACTGGTAAATGAGTCAGCGACTTGCATCTATAGTGGAAAGGCAGGTTTGAACCACGGAGACCAGGTTGGACGTGAGCAGGTGAAGGAAGGTAACAGGAGAGTCAGTGGTCTGCGTACAGCAAGTTGTACCACTGCTATGGTGAGAAGACTTGTCCAGGTGCAGGTAGGTAGCAGGGAAGTCAGTGGTCTGCGTACAGCAAGTTGTACCACTGCTTATAGTGAGAAGACTTGTCCAGGTACAGGTAGGTAGTGGGGAAGTCAGTGGTCTGCGTACAGCAAGTTGTACCACTGCTAGTAAGTGAGGACTTGTACTGGTGCTGATAAGTGAATACAGGGAAAGAGTCAATAACTGAATGAGGACAATGAGAGCACAGAGGAACTTCTCCAAACGGGTAGGCAGCGTTATCGCTAATAGTCTATGGTGATATGTATACCACTGCTCAGTAGAGAGGCTTGTATCAAGCGGATAGGCAGAGTATCAGCCAAAGTCTATAACGGGTATGGATACCGCTGTTGAGAAGAGGAGCTTGTCCTAAGCGGATATGCAAAGTAACAGTGGATAGTCAATAACGAGTGCGCATACCGCTGATGAGTAGAGAATATGAAGACACAGCAGGAGCGTTAAACGGCTGTAGCGGGTATGGGAGCTGCAGGTGAGCAGAGTAGATAATCCAACAGGCAGCTGAGAACACGAGCAGGATACAGGAGTAGGTAGCGGGTATGGAAACCACCGATGAGTAGAGCAGGTAATCAGCAGGAAACTGAAGACACTAGCAGAACACAGGAGACACCTTCAGAGACTCACAGGGAATGAGACTCAAGATCAGGCAACGATGTAATGAGCACAGGTGCCTTAAATAGGGAGAGGTGCCTGATCCACCAATTAGGTTAAAAGCAAAAGGTCATAAGTTCTTGGATGCTGCGCATGCGCAGTCCATCAAGATGGCGGACGCCCGCTGCTCAGGACAGGCGCCAGCAGGAAGGCTAGAGAACCACGCACCAGCGCAGAGGCACTCACGGTCCGGTGAGTGACAGCAACGCTTACAAATACTAACTATAAATAAACTTTGCGATTACTATTGGGAGCGCGCGCGAAAACTTCCTTTGTTTTCGCTCCCGGTATACCTGCCCCGTATATTGTCCTTCAGTTGGGCAACCTGCCTCGTCAGACAGCAACTGAGCACATCAACAATAAACAGTGTATCTACGTTACAAAATCACACACTATACACCTTTTCTGCGCAGAAAATCAAAAGTTCCCAACAATAGTAATAATGTCTCAGAGGCTTTCACAAGTAATTATACTATGCATATATAATAACTATCAAAACGATTGTTTAACCACGTGGCAATATTATCGGAAGTACACATACGCAAGGCAGGAAGTACACATACTCTATGCAATGCAATACTCTTTAAAACGTAAAATGCCAATAAAAAGAAATATTTTTCTTTCTTGTCCCTAGATTCAAATTAGCGTACCTTCAGACTATGCAACAACGGACATTCGGTTTCGCAACACAAAGTGAACCACAGGTCTTGAACACATTGCGTTCCTTCCCGTATGAGACGCGTCCGTCAATCCACCCTTTGTTGAGGAACCAAAAACCGTAAGCGTTGCATACCTACCGATAACGTAACCTCCAACTCAGAGCCCCCAAATTATTAAAGTAATTTTATTGTTTTCAAATAAGCATTGCCGAAGCGATTGTATTGTGTTTCTAACGCACAAAGTGATTTATTTTAGCAGATGCAAAGTTTAACAGTTAAACACATGATTATATTATGATACAGTACAGTACAGCCAATACCAAAAGATACATACATACCGCTGCGCTAACCACGGGCACCAGTGAACAGTAATTCACCCTTGAATACTGTGTTCAGAGTAGACTGAGGCTGGTGGGGGTGCAGCTATGATTATATATACAGTCAGTGTTACAAAGTGAACAATAGAGATTACGTGGCTTGCTTCTATAGGTCCAGACATCAGATGGGTCCAGGGTAAACAGGTCATAGGCTGGTTCAATCTAAGGAATCCAAAGCTGGGGGTCATCTCTCCAGGGGATGAGCTCTGTTCTTCCCGCCTGAATCGCCAGTTACAATTGGTCTATTAGCATTTTATGGTCAGTATCATATTAAAGGTTTTTTTCCCTAACATCAATACCTAGAGTATGCAATGTGCGATCTCTTCACGGAATGCACCGGACAGCTGCTGATGTAAAGGGGATTAATATGATATCAGACATGACACATTTCCTTTAACCTGAACCTTAAATAACACTGAAGTGTACATTTAATCATATTATATAGACTAATAATAAACTAACTACTATCTGCTCATAAATTACAGTGTAACGGAACCAATACAGTCATATGCCAAATGATGTAATGAGCTGATTGGCTATGGAGATTGTTTTCTTATTTAAGAACTTGCAACATACACTTTGTGCAACAACCTGACAATGTTTGAATACTTGAGTTTTAAAGGGAATCCATGTCTCATTAGAAAAGAAACATTAAAAAGTCCATTACTGTCCATATAAAAGAACTGAAAAATATAGTTGAATTTCACAAAAAAAAAAAAACCCGCAACATAGTAAGGCAACCTCAGCAATTTAAAAGCATAACTATAACTTGACAATTATTTATATAATAATAGACCTAGCAGATGAACTGACACTTTAGCTGTATGCAAAGTCTTTTTTCGAAAAGGAGAACTGAGAACAAAATCTATGGGCAGTGGAAAGGATAGTAAGCCCATACTTGCCAACATTTCTTTTTCTTTTTCCGGGAGATGCCGGCTGGGAAGTGGGCGTGCAGGGGGCGGGGTGGCGAAATTGCGTCATTTTGGCCCCGCCCCCGTTACGGAATGACGCAAATCGCGTCATTTTACAGCGGGGGCGGGGCTAAACGCCGCGATTCCTGGTGAATCGAGGCATTTAAACTGAATTTTTCCCACTTACAATCAGGGAGATTGCCACACTCGTCCGGGAGACTCTCGCAAAATGCGGGAGTCTCCCGGACATTACGGGAGAGTTGGCAAGTATGAGTAAGCCATAGAAGGAGAAGGTTTGGGTTTCAACATTTCCCAACTCAAAGTGGGTCTGTGAAGTTTCTCCACCATAGCTGTCAAATTGATGCATACATTCGTGACCTCTCCAATCCTTGAACTTTTCTCACAGCGTGCCAGATGTCACCCACCACCACTTCACAGGTGAGGATTGTCTGCCTAATGGATACATGAAACCATGCCATCCATGTGAAGTACCTAACTACTACACTATCTAAATAAAAGGTGCTCAACTCAAATGTCCCACACCACTTGAAGCATAGCTCCCAAAATTTAGACTCCCAAAAGCTGGACAAAATAAGCCACACCCCCATTCAGCCCAAACTCTGCCCACAAACGGGCACATTTGGGAAAACTCCACCCACTTTCCTGTTATGCCCCGCTATTTTGCAGTCTGCGAAGCAAGATGTCCCACCAAAGTCAGGACAGTTGGGAGGTATGTGAATGCCCTGTATGCCCACTCAGGATAACTGAGACCGTAGAAACAAGTGTTTGTGGGGACAACACCCCTTTGAGCACTGTCTGTACTGTGCCACCCACCCCCTCATGAAATCTGTGAGCCTGTGTTTGTGAAGCAGGTTGACTCTGTCTGTTTCTGGCAGCCATTTGTGTTTGCCAACCAGAGAGCTTTTGAAAAGAATATAATGATTTCTAGGAGAATAGGTAAGAAAATTGTCTAACAGACACCTGCTTAAGAGGCACTTAACTTGCTATTTAAAAAAAAAACAACTACAAACATAAATAACTAAATCTTGGCAAAAAAGCAAATAATGGAGACTTTTAGCTGTTGTTTGTTTCAGGCCCAAATAGAACAAAGTGAGAAATGGGAGAGTAATAGCATTTTATGATACGTAATTTACGTAGTTACATTTAAAAACAACAGGATAGCTGATTCAGGCAAAAAAAAGGGTAATCTCGCTGTAACTGACAAACAAGGATTAATTGCCCATCTGTCATATGGTTTCAAATATCATCTGCCTCTGCTCCAATGCATGCATGTAGTGCTGAAGGAACATCTGCTTTGTTGTAATGTATAACGTGATCTAAGTGTTCTGCAAATCACCTTTGTTTCATTGGTATGCTTCCTGTCCACCCACCAGATCTATTTCCTACATAGACCTAGAGGAGGGAGAACAGTGCATTTTAAATAGTAAATTCTAGGTTACTACTGATGTGTGAGTAAATGCGTATAGTTAGGCACTAGGCGGCACTGTTCTGTATGTCCCCTGCAAAGCTACATTACATGCTTTGCAAGGGCAAGACACAAGCCTGTCTGACTTCCTATTTCTGCCTGTGTCTGATTGGGTAACGCGGGCCGAGGCTTTTTAATTGTATCAACACAAACTTGGGCTGTATATTCAGAGCTGTGGTGTAAGTCGGCCATCAACATGAGAACATCGACCGTCCTGCTCACTGCACTGACAGCGGTCATATCTTATTATGTGTATTCTCCGCTCCCCCACACCTTGTCAGAGCCATGGAAACTCATGCTGCTAGATGCCACCTTCAGATGTGCACAGGATATAGTAAGTATATTTAATTTGCTTATGATCACCTTGTTTAAATGGTATCCGTCATATAACAGGTATAACCGGCATTTCATAGGAGCCTCAGCTGATAATCTACTTCTATTTAAGAATAAAGCCAGTGAAAATCGGTCACATTCCACGCTTGGCGTTTGTAGATCACGGTGATCCACATAACCCACGCCATGCACTGAAACAGTTTATTGGTTTCGGATGTATATGTGTGGCAGGGAAGTGTGCTTTGTAACAATAGGCATACACAAAGATCTTTGTGTGTGACACTGGAAACGTCATGTTCTGCGTCTACATATGTCATAACAGTGCACACCCAGTTCAATGGTTTCAATTTGCAATGTACACGAAATATGCTCTCTTTGTGCCACGTTAGACAGCACTTATTTATAGTGATCACTTTCTAAAATAAAAGGTCCGTTTGACAGCTAGCTACCTATTAAACCTGATTGTAAATTTCAGAATATTTTAGTAAATTCGGTCTATAGCAGCACCCAGAGCCTCCCTAAATAAACCTTGTTTAGTTATTGTATTTCCTATATTACTTGTTATATTATTCTTAGATTGTAAGCTTATTAGATCAGGGCAATATTTATTTTCTGTTTCATTATACTCTATGTAATTGTCATAATCCCCTCAGTGGTCAGTGTTTTTTAAATAAAAGATAATAATATTACAAGGATCAGTGTACTTATCATACTTCACCCGTTAATATTTCATTCTAATTCTAACACTGTTTGCAGTTAGTGTGCTTTTAATTAATGGCAATGGCATTATCCATAAAACCAGTCCAGAGTATTCTACACATTCATTTTAATAATCCCATTTTATGTTATATTCAGTATACGTATCATAAACTGTGTTTTCAATATTGCAAAGTTTTGTATTTTTCACAGGATTACACATCTTAAATTAAGGGACATTTATTGTGAAATAGCATATATTATCATCATCATCACAAATTTATATAGTGCCTCCATTTCCACAGCGCTGCACAGAGAATATTTGTCACTCACATCAGTTCCTGCCTCATTGGAGCTTACAGTCTACATTCCCTAACACACAGACTAATGTTAATTTTGTAGTAGCCGTAGGGCAGCACTTCTGCCTTACAGCACTGGAGTAATGAGTTCAATTCCCGACCATGGTCTTATCTGTGTGGAGTTTGTATGTTCTCCCTGTGTTTGCGTGGGTTTCCTCCGGGTGCTCCGGTTTCCTCTCACACTCCAAAAACATACTAATATGTTAATTGGCTGCTAACAAATTGACCCTAGTCTATCTCTCTCTGTCTATCTGGGTGTGTGTGTATGTTGGTGAATTTAGACTGTAAGCTCCAATGGGGCAGGGACTGATATGAGTGAGTTCTCTGTACAGCGCTGCGGAATTAGTGGCGCTATAAAAAAAGCTGATGATGATGATAGTAGCCAACTAACCTACCAATATGTTTTTGGAGTATATGAATAATATGTCTTATTAAAGTAATTCTATCGTTTTCAAATAAGCATTGCATAGGCGATTGTATTGTGTTTCTAACGCACAAAGTGATTTATTTTAGCAGATGTAAATAGTCAACAATTCAATACATTATTATATTATGATACAGTACAGTACAGCCAATACCAAAAGATACATACATACCACTGCTATCGCATGCGCTCGCTGCGCTAACCACGGGCACCCCTGGACAGTGATTCACCTTTGAATACTGTGATCAGTGAAGTCTGAGATCTGGGTGCACAGCTATGATCATATATACACAGTCAGTGTTACAGAGAACAATGCAAATGACGTGGCTTGCTTCTATAGGTCCAGACATCAGATGGGTCCAGGCTAAACAGGTCATAGGCTGATTCAATCTAAGGAATCCAAAGGTGGGGGTCGTCTCTCCAGGGGATGAGCTCCTTTCTTCCCGCCAATGCTCCAGTTACAATTAGCATTTCATAGCCAACATCATACAAAGGTTTATTCCCTAATATCAATAACTAAAGTATGCAATATGCGATCTCTTCGCCGACTGCACCGGACAGCTGCTGATGATTAGGGTTTCAATATGATACTAGGCATGATACCTTTCCTATAACCTGAACCTTGAATATCACTGAAGTGTACATATAATCATTATATATATATATATATATATATATATATATATATATATATATATATATATATATGACTAATAATAAACCAAATACTATCTGCTCACAAATTACAGTGTAACGGAACCAATATGAATTATATAAATAACTAAATGTTGTAATGCGAGTGCGTGCGTATTTTACCGTGCGATCGCACCACGCCACGTGTTACGTGGCATACGGATCGCAATCGCACGGCAAAACAATATTAACCAATATACTTTCGTTCATCCAATTATACGACTTTGACAGTCTGCTTACAATAAAATAATATATAATGAGATGAAGAAGTGGTTCAGAAATATCCTGAATGTTCATTTATCTATATTTTTCCCTAGTACCATTATATTCTTAACTGCTATCCTAGTAACCAAGAGTCTAGATTCCATAGAAACCAAACACACAGACACCCCTGGAATAACTCATCTTGTTATTATCTGATGATACAGACAAGGGCCTGATGCCTAATTTGGTCTAAAAGGTCAAGATCATTTCCTATATGTTTAGTGACCTCTTTTGTTGTTTTTTGTTTGGGGGAGGGGTTGTTACATAAACTGTTCGGCAAAACATGGTACAAACTCTTTAAAATTGCTTTCCTGTGAAATGCTCAAGAAACCTGAGATGATTATGATGAAACCTGAGACACCTTCAATGATCTGTAGACTGAAGCCTATAGAGTCATTGACCTGTAAAAGTGTCTGGTGCTGAGTTTTCACCCACTAGCCTGACTTGAAGTAAACCCTGCACAGACTAGTCTCTGAACACAGAAATTCCTTGTGAAACTCTTACTGTGGTTTTGAAATGTGCTATATTTTGCAATACCCATTACAAAATAAGAATTAACGTATGTGTATTCTTAAACAATTGTAGTTATAATAAATAAATGATGATGGTAATACACAATACAATTAGTTCCATTATTAGCTTACCCTTCAGAATATATGACCTAATTAAGTAAGTTGTGTAACATGAATATTTGAAGTCCTTCTAATTTTTATAGGAGCCGTAGGGGTATATTTACTATACTGCAGGTTTGAAAAATTGGAGATGTTGTCTATAGCAACCAATCAGATTCTAGCTGTCATTTTGTAGAATGTGCTAAATAAATGACAGCTAGAATCTGATTGGTTGCTATAGTCGACATCTCCACTTTTTCAAACCTGCAGTTTAGTAAATATAAGCCTTTGTATGTTATATTTTTCAGCTTAAGTTCAGTTACATCTTAACATGTCAGTAAGAGGAGCTAATGATTGCCTCAGACTTTCTCTTGTTTGCAACGCTTGGATGCCTGTATATATGACCTTTCCCCTACTTCTCTCACTGTTGTCAAATACCTTATGCTAGGAATTCTCCAATAGCTGAAAAAAGTTGTCACATGACTTTAGCCCTGTTGTATGGGGTCATCTGCAGAATGACCTGCCAAACCATGAGCTGAAGTTGGTAAATAGTACAGAGATGACATGGTTGGAAAACGTTTTATGCCAGTGATAACAGTTAGTATGGGAAATAAAACAACCAATAGTAAATAACAAATAATAGGAAAAAGCAGCCTAAAATGTAGTCATATAGCAATTGATTGATTCATGTTACAAAACCTTGCTGTGCAGTGGGCAATTGTAGTAGATGCACATAGATTTGATCATATTTGCAGTGGTGCAGCGTAAAAGTACATACAAGAAAATGTATTTACACGGAACTCATGGAGTCACTATACTATTATTATTGTTTATTTCTGTAGTGCAACCATATTACACAGTACTATTCAAAGAATTTTAAATCATATTCTATAGCTGGCGCCTGGCGTGGGGCAGAGGAGGGGGACAGAGAGCAGAGGAGGGGGACAGAGAGCAGAGGAGGGGGACAGAGAGCAGAGGAGGGGGACAGAGGGCAGTGGAGGGGGACAGAGGGCAGTGGAGGGGGGCAGAGGGCAGAGGAGGGGGGCAGAGGGCAGAGGAGGGGGGCAGAGGGCAGAGGAGGAGGGCAGATGGCAGAGGAGGGGGACAGAGGGCAGAGGAGGGCAGAGGAGGAGGAGGGCAGAGGAGGAGGGCAGAGGGCAGAGGAGGGGGACAGAGGGCAGAGGAGGGGGACAGAGGGCAGAGGAGGGGGACAGAGGGCAGATGGCAGAGGAGGGGGACAGATGGCAGAGGAGGCGGGCAGATGGCAGAGGAGGGGGACAGAGGGCAGAGGAGGGGGACAGAGGGCAGAGGAGGAGGGCAGAGGGCAGAGGGCAGAGGAGGAGGGCAGGGCAGAGGAGGGGGACAGAGGGCAGAGGAGGGGGGCAGAGGGCAGAGGAGGGGGACAGAGGGCAGAGGAGGGGGACAGAGAGCAGAGGAGGGGGCAGAGGAGGGGGACAGAGGGCAGAGGAGGGGGACAGAGGGCAGAGGAGGAGGGCAGATGGCAGAGGAGGGGGACAGATGGCAGAGGAGGGGGACAGATGGCAGAGGAGGGGGACAGAGGGCAGAGGAGGGGGACAGAGGGCAGAGGAGGAGGGCAGATGCCAGAGGAGGGGGGCAGAGGGCAGAGGAGGGGGACAGAGGGCAGAGGAGGAGGACAGAGGGCAGAGGAGGGGGACAGAGGGCAGAGGAGGAGGGCAGATGGCAGAGGAGGGGGACAGAGAGCAGAGGAGGATGGCAGAGGAGGGGGACAGATGGCAGAGGAGGGGGACAGAGGGCAGAGGAGGGGGACAGAGGGCAGAGGAGGGGGACAGAGGGCAGAGGAGGAGGGCAGATGCCAGAGGAGGGGGGCAAAGGGCAGAGGAGGCGGGCAGATGGCAGAGGAGGGGGACAGAGGGCAGAGGAGGGGGACAGAGAGCAGAGGAGGATGGCAGAGGAGGGGGACAGAGGGCAGAGGAGGGGGACAGAGGGCAGAGGAGGGGGACAGAGGGCAGAGGAGGAGGGCAGATGGCAGAGGAGGGGGACAGATGGCAGAGGAGGGGGACAGAGGGCAGAGGAGGGGGACAGAGGGCAGAGGAGGGGGACAGAGGGCAGAGGAGGAGGGCAGATGCCAGAGGAGGGGGGCAGAGGGCAGAGGAGGGGGACAGAGGGCAGAGGAGGAGGACAGAGGGCAGAGGAGGGGGACAGAGGGCAGAGGAGGAGGGCAGATGGCAGAGGAGGGGGACAGAGAGCAGAGGAGGATGGCAGAGGAGGGGGACAGAGGGCAGAGGAGGGGGACAGAGGGCAGAGGAGGGGGACAGAGGGCAGAGGAGGGGGACAGAGGGCAGAGGAGGAGGGCAGATGCCAGAGGAGGGGGGCAAAGGGCAGAGGAGGCGGGCAGATGGCAGAGGAGGGGGACAGAGGGCAGAGGAGGGGGACAGAGAGCAGAGGAGGATGGCAGAGGAGGGGGACAGAGGGCAGAGGAGGGGGACAGAGGGCAGAGGAGGGGGGCAGAGGAGCAGGGCAGATGGCAACGTGAGAGAGGGCAGTGTGCCTGGATGCAGAGGGGGCAGTGTGCCTGGTTGCAGAGGGGGCAGTGTGCCTGGATGCAGAGGGGCATTTTTGCATACAACTAAATAAGTATTTCTGTCGTGACCTAAATACTTATTACAATTTTTTGACCCAACTACTTCTAAAACAGGACTGCTCAGTAATTATTTTGGAGGGGTGCCTTGAAAAAATTTGGAGACTCTAAGGGTGCCGCGAACTGCAAAAGTTTGGGAACCACTGTGCTATGGTGTGATAAAGCATTATTGTGGGAGTGTACACACTAATGCAATATCGGACCTAACAGTTGTTTATCGTGTGATTGGCACGATAACCGTGTGATAAACCTGTCGTGTGTACCCAGCCTTAGACTGCTTGCCTGTGGTCCAGCCAGTAGACGTAGTGTCTACCTTACTAAGGGCAGGGAGCTGATAAAGACCGTGATGGCAAAAACCTAGTATGCAAGAAGGGTTGTAATGTTCAGGGTGTGAGCTAGCAACAATGCACCTGCAAAGGGCCGTCCACTAGCAATGTACATTGTTTATATTCTTTTAGATTTTTATCTTAATCGTGTTTACCACCTGTAAGCCTTCCTCTACATTGTAAGACTGTTCCCAAGACTCTTCACATCTATTCATTTGCCCATCATGCATTCAAGGCAGACAATTCCAATGCACATAGCCCTTATACTGATATTGCCATAAGGTTATTGATGTATAAAAAGATATTAGGATCAAGGTCAGTTTATTTTGGTTTGTGCCACAAGACCCATGTGATGCATGCACATTGTGGCATTTAATAAATGCTGAACATGCTAATCCCTAGTAGTTTAGCTGACAAGATTGAATTGAATGAGCATGCATATGTATCCTGGCTGGACATTCACTGGCCAGATTCAGTTTACAGAACTAAAACGCCTATAGCTTAACACAAAGTCTCATTTACTAACATTGCCTTTAAGTGCATAATTTGCACTGAAACATTTTATCTGTCTACAAGAAACATTATGAAAACAAGTGTCTGGTTATTATGTTTTATTGCACATTTTGTACCTAAATACATTTAGTGCCCTAAAAAACAAATTCATTTACCCTACATAAGGATTTCTATTTATGCAGCATATGTAAATTCCTTTTCTTGATATATAGTCCATACTTGCCAACTCTCCCGGAATGTCCGGGAGACTCCCGAAATTCAGGTCGGTCTCACGGAATCTCGGGAGAGCAGTCAAGTCTCCAGCATCCCGCAACTGCTTAGCCTAAATGACGCGATTTGCAGTGAATCGCATCATTTTGGTCGCGCCTCCCGGACTACAATTGGCGAAAGTAGGCAAATATGATATATACAATCTTTTATATTTGTAATCTTCCCATCAACCTATAGTTAGCCATTTGGGACAATGTGATGTAGGTTTGCTCTTTCGAGCTCCTAGTGAGCTGCTTCTTTTTTCATTACGTTATTTTCAGTTCAGTGTGCCTAAATATACTGCATATCTTCATCAAAATGCTTATTTAATACATTTATTAGTGGATAAATGCATCTTTATTCTACCATCTCTCATTCCCTGAAAAGTTGTATCCTATGCTTTTACCTCTTTATCTATGTTTTTTTGTTATTCTTTTCATAGAGCAACCTGGCCCATTATGTAGGCCTTGGTCACCACTTGCATGTCTTGAATTTTGTTTCAAGCTACTTTGACAAGTTGGATCCCATATCAACTTTAAATCTAAAAGTGACGGACACAGTATTTGATGGGGTGGAGGTCAGGATATTTGAACCTGAGAAGGAGTTGGATGGAACATTGAAACGCAGCATCATTTATATCCATGGTGGAGGATGGGCCCTTGGAAGTGCCAGTATGTGTTTATATGTGATACAGTATATTTGTAAAAGGAAAACTTTAAAAGAATTTAGAATGTTAGAATGTAGTGTGTTCTCCAATAATGTTTTTCACTTGTATGTTCAATCCATCAGTTTAGTTTGTTATATAACACTGTTTTAGCCATGTCTACTTTTCCCAGTAGATGATAGATTTAATAGATATTTTTTGCCATAGAAACATTTGAAAATATGACATTATTGTTAATATTGTATTGTGCATGTCTTGTGAGTTATAAATCGCTGACTGCTACAGTATACATTGCTGAGAAGACAGATTATTTACCAAACAAAAAGACACAAGGAGCAATAATTTCTCAGAAATTTGGCAGAATACAGTAAGCAACTAATAAATCATTTCCTAAGTAAACATTCGGAGATGGATGTTTTTGAAAGTGGTAAAAGGAAAAAACAGTCTCTAGTCCTGACAATTGCCATCTACGCAACTCAACTAGATCTCCAGTTATTTTGACAACCAAAGAAATATACCACACAATCTAAATATATTGGTAGCTGTAATTTTTCGTAAAATTATTTCTGTGGTTTAGAGACGGAAAAACTAAACTGATTGTATCTACAACTAATCTTAGACAACAGTGGAGGTAAATTACACAGCTTCAAATTAAATGCTTTGTGTTCCTCTTTAACCTTTACACTTTGTATGCCCTTTCTTTATGTATGCTCTGTTTCCCCCACTGTCTGGCGCTGCAGAGCACTGTGGTTCCTTACAAATCAATGATAATAATAAGAATATAGTTAAATATATATATTTAGTATAAGAAAGATTTTAATTAATACATTTTAACATTTAAAAAAGGAGCCACGCAGGCAGTGCTGTAGCGTACCTCCCAACTTTATTTACACTGGGCATGATGACATCCCTTGGGGCAGCCACCCCCCTATAACACCCCTTCAATGCAGCGCATACCTGCTGCTAGAACATGTGGCATTGACTGTAATCTCAGGGTCTTGTACTTGTTCTGTTTTGTTGTGTGATTTGTATTTTGTATGATTTGTAACCCTGACTCTCCCAGCCCTGCGGGGTTTTGTAGAACCTTACTAATAAATTATGATAATTGAAGAGACACCTTCCACCTCCCAGCTGTCCTGGAATCAGAATAAAGGTCCTGATATGTGGGACTTTCTCCTGAAATCGGCACTGTCCCACCTAAGTCAGGACAGTTGCGATGTATGTTGTAGCCTAGGCTTCTGATACTATTCCGCTATATTCTTTTCCATAACCTGTCAGCTTTTGTGCTTTCTATGACTTTACTATGTAGATATACATTTTATAAATCTCTTTACCTTAGTGGACTGCTTTATTACATGTGTAAAATCTTCATGGTGGAAATACACTTTCAGATCAATGAGTCAAATCATAACATTTTAATACTCACTAGTCCCCACAATTACAACCCTGTTTTACTGATCAAGAATGCTCTGCATTTTAACTTGTCTATATCAGATGCTGGGACAATGTCTCTGTGTTAATTATATTACATATATTTATTTTAGGAACGAGGTCCTATGACAGCCTGTGTCGAAGAATATCGGAAGATGTGAACGCGGTTGTTGTTTCCATTGAGTGAGTTGGAACAATCGGGTCCTGATTTGTTTCTGCAATGCAGTCTGACCTGATTTATAAAACATATGTGAATCATATTTGATTTCTCTTTCATTACACCTGCTCTGCTGGAATGTAGTTATTCAACTTTGCTGAAATGTAATCTTATTGGATGGGTGTATAATAACGTTTGTTTTCTAGATCTTAATAAGTAGGTCATGTTATTGTAAGCCCTCCATTTGTTCATCTTCCTACTGTACATCAGTACAAATTAGTCAATTGAAATGTGCTCAGTTTATAGAAAAAGTAAAAAAAACTGCTCTATGTAGGAGGCAGGGGGGGGGGGGGGCGATCGCCCCGATCGCCCCCCCTAGCAGACACTTGCTGCCGACGGCTGCACAGTATGTGCAGGTCCGTCCAGCCGTGACAGGCAGGGACAGTGTGCTGCCCGGCTGCTCTGATTGTGTTTAAAACACAATCAGAGCAGCCGGGCAGCACACTGTCCCTGCCTGTCATAGCTGGACGGACCTGCACATACTGTGCAGCCGTCGGCAGCCTAAACTGTTAGAAAGGGGCGGGGCCTAAATCGCCCCCCCTAAATCGCCCCGGGGACAGTCCTTTCCTAGATCCGCCCCTGGTAGGAGGCAGGATTTACAACTAAAATATGCTAATAATGATAAAGGTACGCTACTGATTCTGACCCTTAACAAATGGATATGTGATTTCTTTACTAGTTTTCCCTAAAACAAATATTTATACCAGTTACAAAACAAACAAAACATGAAAGCTATCTCCATCAATCGTTTTAAAGTTAAGCCCAAAATAAAAATGTGTTTCTTCCTTCCAAACGCTTGTATATCAGGGTGAAACAATGTAGTCAATGTATGTGAGGACTAAGAAATACGGCTTACATAGATTTGTATTACTGAATATACATAATGTAACTTGTGACGATATCGCCATCGCTTTCCCTCGCTTACGCAATGTTGAAATGCTGTTGTTTTGTGACACGATTCAATGCAAAATATAAGTACATTTTCCTAAGGAATCAATGGGTTGAAAAAAATTATAAATGGTGTTAACAATTTAGTGTATAAGTCTCAAGTGTGCTTTACGGGTAATGCATTTCCTATACGGAGCAGATAAACATTGCCCGCTTCCAGAGGCGGAGCTAGCAAGGTGTGGGCCGAGGTGCAGGGAAGCTGGGAGGAGGGAACCGGGGCCCCCAACCCTCTGCATCTGCCGTGCAGCGGGCCCCATTATCTCCATTGGCCCCGGTGCACAGCACCTACTGCACTAATGGTAGTTCTGCCACTACTCGCTTCACCACCAGGCTGTAAGTACGCTGATAATACTACACCAGAGTGCTATAGCAGTCCATTTACATTAATGTACATTTTGTTTTGTGTTTAGGTATAGGCTGGTTCCAAATGTTCATTTCCCAGAGCAAGTAAATGACGCTTTTGTTGCCACAAAATACTTCATGCAACCAGAGGTTCTCGCCCGGTATTCTGTGGACCCGCACAGGATTGCCATATCTGGAGACAGTGCCGGAGGAAACTTGGCTGCTGCTGTGTGTCAGCAGGTAACACACATGTTTGCTTGTCATAGATGTCTCCATGTTTCAGTCATGTCTGCACAAACCAGGTTCACGTGTTGAAAAGCGTTTAAAAAGGTGAAACGTTGTCCTTTGTTCAAAAGTTTATTGCTCCATTCCAACACACATTCTATTATTGTCCACTATGTGGCACTGTTGGCGTTTGTGGATAACAATAAATATTTAATTTACTGTACTGTGTACTAGTAAGTCCAAATGTACAGAAAATAAATCTACTCATGCAGAACTGTTTTTAGTTATGGTTTAACAAAATATTTACAGCAATTATTTGGCATTAGATAATTACATTGTTTCACAATGCTGTTGCTCACATCTCCATCCAGAACCTGTGGTAAATTAATAAGTAGAATATATTTTTTTTGAAAAAAAAATGTATTTGTCACTTTTTAATACGCCTGTTCTTGTTTTGGGAAATTTGGGTAACGTGAATTATTGAGGGCACCTTGGGACAGGTTTTAGAACCACTGAAATATTATTCAGGTGGGGATTCGAATGACCTAGATTGCAAATGTTGAGATTGTAAATTAACCTTAATTACCTTTTATGCCTATATTACTAACTGAACATGGTATGCCTCAGTACTTAATGTATAAAGAGATCTCTTCAGTTCTTTATCGGCTATCCAGTCCTTGTACAAAGCGTGACATCACCAAGAATACCTCTGAGTGAAGAGAGATGCCCAGAGGTACTGACGTGATAATCATCATCATCATCAGATATTTATATAGCAGCACTAATTCCGCAGCGCTGTACAGAGAACTCACTTACATCAGTCCCTGCCCCACTGGAGCGTACAGTCTAACTTCCCTAATATACACACACACATACAAGCAATAATAAATACATCAAGTATAACTTGGATCTCACAGCACCATGTTATTTCTGTTAGTATAATACACCTCTTGATATTAAGGTTAAGAATGTATAATAGCTGTAAACCTAATATTTTGTTGAGGCTCTGGCTTTAAAATAATTAACATGTACTATTTTATTTTGTATTGGATTTACAATGTACTCTCTAATTAGGGACATCTATTGTATCCACTCTTACTCTGTACAACACTTAATAAGTAACAAACTTACAGTTTGCCAACACAGACTCGCTCATTCGATCAATTAGCTTTTAAACTACACTGCTATTGTGAAGGCTACATCAAGATTAAAATAGTATATATTGAACAAAAAAATAAAACCTTTTAAATGTTACTGCAGATATTACAGCTAATTAAGATCTATGGGGCTTGGCAATGTAAGCAGCCCAAGACTTAGACAAAACATGTATATTGATTTGTTTAGATTTAGTAGCGACTGGGATAAAATTGGTGGTGGGGGGGGGGGGGGAGGATTGTGTGTTTTTTAAAAACAGATCTATTTACAAATACAATTTTATATATGTATCCCATTTGGCTGTGATTGGTTTTTTCTTGCATCTAAAAACAACACTTTTGTGAATTTGGAGCCAATGACCCCATAGCCCCTTATACACACCTGTGCTTGAAGTTGGGATCAACAAAAGCATCTTGTAAACACTGCACACTTTATTTAAATGGGTCAGACACTAGAAATCATTGCTTAAGGTGTCGCCAAAATCAGTGCAGTTTCTACTTGTAATTACTAGCATTGCAGTTTCAAATGCATTGTGTTCAGTTTTTTAGGCATTGGGGAATCTAATAGTTAGGTTCAAAAACTAGTAATAAAAAGTCAAATGCATGTATTTAAAAGCCAAAAGATGTGTGTGTATGTGTGTATATATATATATATATATATACCGTATTTCCCCATGTATAAGACGCACCTTTTTCCCCCAAATTTTGGGTCTAAAAAAAGGGTGCGTCTTATACACTGCCAGCGCTACTTACCTGAATGAAGAAGATGATCCCTGGTGTGAGGTTATGAGAGAGGAGTCCCCGCTGAACAGATCTGCGCTTGCAGGACCTTTAGGCGCCTCCCACAGTCTCTGATGTCTCGGAGCTGTCAGTCACGTGACCGGCAGCTCCGCTGGCCACCGATAATTGAGCCCAGATGACCCCTATTGTGAACAGATCTGCCAGTTTCAGGTAAAAAGACCATCAGGTCATTCAGGTGCCTCCCAGTCTCCGCTGACTGCCGATAATTTAGCCCAGCATGTAGTATGGTATGTACAGCGCTGTGCATCAGCACTGCCTTCCTGTAACTGAATGTGGGACTTTATTGTAAATTCTGATCCTCTAGACCTGATGTGAGATCTCTCACTAAAATCACAACCAGACAAGCCTTCTGCTTCAGTAACTTATTGTAATACATCTTTATTTAAATTTTGGGCCCCAAAATTGAGGTGCGTCTTATACATGGGTGCGTCTTATACTTGGGGAAATACGGTGTGTGTGTATATATATATATATATATATATATATATATATATATATATATATATATATATATGTATGTGTGTGTATATATATATATATATATATATATATATATATATGTATATATGTATATGTATATATATATATGTATATATATATATATATATATATATATATATATATATATATAATGTGTGTGTATATAATATTGTGAGTGTATGTATAGACATATAAAATAACCTTACTTCTCCTTTGTTGTTTGTGTTTCATACAGGTTGCACAAGACAAGAGTATAACAACCAAAGTGAAACTGCAATCTTTAGTCTATCCTGTACTCCAGATATTCGATTTCAACACTCCTTCTTACCAGCAAAACATGGACATGCCAATATTGTCTCGATTTGTCATGATAAAGTTCTGGCTCGACTACTTAAATGGGAGCCACAGTTTTGCTCATGCAATGCTGGTTAATAACCACACATCTCTGGACATAAGTGAAACCGTTGCACTCCGAAAACTTTTGAATTGGAATTCGTTATTACCATTGTCCTTCAAAAAGAACTACGAGCCTGTAATACAAAGAGTTGGCAATCCCAGTATTGTCCGAGAGGTACCTGCATTACTCGACATCAGGGCATCTCCATTGATTGCACACAAGGATATCCTTCAAAAGCTTCCAAAAACCTATATCTTAACTTGTGAGCATGATGTTCTAAGAGATGATGGCACTATGTATGTAAAACGACTGGAGGAAGCGGGAGTGGATGTCACTCATGACCACTATGAAGATGGCTTCCATGGCTGTATGCTTTTTGCTACCTGGCCCACTTACTTTTCAGCTGGTGCCCGGACAAGAGATGGCTATGTCAAATGGCTTACTGAGAACCTTTAAAGGAGAAAAAAATCCAAATTAGTTGAGTCTACTAAGAAAGATACTTCAACAACTGGTAGATTTTTTTATGATTTGTTTTTTGGTCCTAAAGTCTGTCCTCCTTTAGCACTGAAGAGGCTTAAGTCCCTCTGTATATTTATTTACGATAATATATATGTACACTTGGATATACTAAACCAAATCTTGGTGTTATATGACCCTTTTGCCAGTCACATGGGCTATGAGAATGGCATTACAGGTTTGACCGTAATCATAAAAGTTAAGCAAACCTGTTATTACAAAGGGTGACAAGACACAATAGCAGATGTGGACTCACCACGTGGAATCTGGTCTGCTACACAATAGAAGGGCTACGCAATATTGTGGTGATCTTAAAATTATATGTGTTATTGCACATGTTGTTTAACCATCTATTCCGTGTAATTGAAGCTTAAAGCATCCAGTTCTCCCCATCCCTGTCATGTCCTGGTCAGGATAAAATCACCTGATTGCAGAACATTACCTGCTCCTGGTTTAGCTAATTTTTGACAGACTTTGACTGTAGAGAAAATACTTGCTGTAATCTATTTTGCTCAACTACTTTGCACTAACCTTGTTTGACCTACATTGTTGTAGTAGGAAACTCCTCCATTACTGGCCATTGTCCAGGAACTTGTGTACTATTTTCTTGTCACGCAATGTAGATTTTACATTAGGATATTCAATGTGTTTTAATCCGAGAGCGAATGTTTTACCTCCAGCAAAAGAAAATCAATGCAATTATATATTATTTGTCACAATAGTTGTAATATAACAAAAGGGGTAATAGAAATGCCTTGTAGTTTTTAAAGGAGATATGTGTGTTGTGTATGGGTTTATATAATCTTAGTTTGTGTTATAGAGCAGCATCTCTTAAAGATCCAATCCAGAGAGATCCGTTCAAATTGACTTGTGTTGTTAATAATTGACCTTTTCTGTTTGGCATTCTACCCATAGAATGGCTAACTGTAGAATTTCTTGTACTTTGTTCATTGCAGTATAAGTAGAAGAGTGGGCAGACGTCATCACACAAATCTCAACATTAGCTTATTTATATTTAAATTAAGACTAATATTCAGGGGTAGAGCTATAGCTGTTGGAGAGGGGCGAGGATGCCGTATCACCGCACAGGTTTTCTGAGCTTGTGCGGGGGTTGGGGCGTGCGCAGTGAAGTCCTGGTTGGGCGTTCCATTCCTGAAAGCCCAATCGGGGTTTCCTATCACATGCGCCTGCATATGCTCGGAATATTGGAGCCGGGGTCTCTGAAAAGGATGTACATTTATTACCCCCTTCCACCCCACTTTTTGTTATGGGGTGCAAATGTGCTACTAATTTTCTTCATATACTTGACTTTATAGCAGTTACTGCTCATAGGCTTTATAAAATAGTGGCCATTGTTTTGTTGGCAATATATTCTCATACCGTTACATCAGCTTTTTATTAACAGGTTGTCAGGTTTGTGTGGGTAAAAATCCCTGAGGTACAACCTACCTCTGTACTACAAGTCAAATGAATACAGAGATTCCTAGTCCTAGCTTGGCCAAGTTAGAAAGCTCCCCCACCAACAACTAGGTGAATCTAGTGTACTCCCAAGTCTGTGCAATAAGAGGTTTGTATAAACCTAATAATAATGGACTTGCCTGCAAACCTTTTTGGAGGGTCTTGGTTATACAGCTTATGGGGGAGCAAAAATGTATTGCCTGATAGGAGTTTTGCGTAGCTAGAATTGGAGGAATGGAGAAGCTGTTTTGTCCTTGCTTTGCAGAAGGCTGGACAGCCATTCTCACTCACTTAAAATGCTTTCATGTTACACCAGGACTGAGCTCGTAAAGATCATGTTTCATCCTATACTTTTAGATGGACACATTTTACACCTTTCAGTTGCACTTTGGTGGAGAAGTGCGTTTTTGGACACACTTTTCCCAGTTTAAAAAAAAAAGGCTTCAAACCTACCTGTAATAAAGGCAGTGCTGTCCCCTAACTGCAATTATTAAAGCTATTATTGAGGCTGAACAGTATTTTAGGAGTAAAATTAAAGCGGTTTTTAATGCAAGGGCTGGGTTAAAGTATTAGGGGGTTGGATTCAAGGTGACATCTACTCTTTTGCACAGTACATTTCTGGATATTTTGCCTCCCAACAAACCTAGAGGCGTTTATAATTTGCAAAGTTGTCTCCTGAGAGTCTAAAGAAGTGCACTGGGTGGACCTTCTATGTGCACAACCAAAGCAGTTTGCGCAGTTCAGTGTGTTTTGCATATGAGGTCCAGTGAGGTAGTTTGTTGTGGGATGGAGCAATATTCATGATAATGGAGCGCATCAGTTCACTAGGAAGCAGGGACATCACTGAGGCAAGAATGACTCTTATGTTTTATGCTTCAGCGTCAAAATCGAAACAAAATAAGCCCATTTCCCTGATCCGGACAAGCCTTGTCCCCATTCAACACCCATGTGCCCTAATCTGCCAGAACACACCCACTTTGAAGTGAAGCTCAACCCACTTCACCATAAGCCTCATTCCTTTTAGGATCCAGAAATCGGACTGGCCGGCTGCATTCTGGACAGCTGGGAGTTATGGTGATGTTATTGGTTCCTAGTGAATTCACAACATGAATATTCAGCCCACAAATTATCTCTCCCTTCTGTATGTAGGTGACAATTTAATTGCTTGAATTTTGCCTCTTCATCGTAAACCACTCTTTATAAAATGTGACCATAGATTTTACCAAATATATTAAAAATTATTTTATATTTATTCAGTTTACATTTTGTTCATATTATGATAATTGGCTACTCTGCACATAGTCATCTATCATAATCTAGTCAGAAAATTGCCTTAATAATGTTGAATCGGTTTGTTATTGTCACTTTACAGGAAAGCTACAAAGAGTTTGTGAACAAAATTATATACAATAAATTGATTGTGAAGTAATTGATGACAAAGCAGAGTCATTTTAAGGGTATTTGTTTATATAGATGTAATCCCCAGTATGTATTGTGGGGTCATTGATGTTGGCTGTGTGCAGTCTTAATGCAGTATGAAATACAATTATCTTTGTGGATGCCTTCCTATATAAGATGTATGAGAAGAGGTTCAGCAAGTTGTAGTCTTCAGTCACAGATTTTATTCCAAGACATAACACAACAAAGCATTTCATGAAATGAGAATACAGCCTAGGTGTTACCAGATGCAAATCCAAGATGTTTCTTGTCATCTACTACCGCCCTAATATATTTCTAATTCTCTACATCATGCATTCCCAATGCAAAGTGCAAATATTAACATCATTTCCATAGGGGTTAATTTATATATTAATTTTTGGAGACATGTCTACACCACATATCCTGGTTTATAATAACAATTACTGTTACACTCTGTCACAGGAACACTGTGCAGAGAATAACATTGTACATTTAACGCAATATTGCACAAAACAAAACATGGGAGTATTTCCTGCTCAGGTTCTAATGGCCAGGAGTATACAAGACAATAAAAAAGGTCTTGCCGGACATGTCCAGTATGTCAGAGAACATGTCGAAGACAGACTATCGGGCCCCGTTAGTTCCCATTCCCGTGGTCCAGACCCCGTTTGAATGTATTGAGATGGATTTGGTGGGCCCATTAGAGAAATCAGCCCAAGGCTATCAGTACGTACTGGTCATAGTGGACTATGCCATCAGGTATCATGAAGCTATATATTGCGCAATAATAAAATCCAGAACAATAACAAAACAACTCCTGTATTGTACCAGGTTGGGTATCCCCAAAGAAATCTTGACCGATCAGGGTACTCCCTTTATGTCCCGTCTAATGAAAGAGCTGTGCCGGTTATTAAGAGTAGAAACATTACACACATCAGAATATCACCTGCAGACTGACAGGTTAGTGGAACGTTTTAATAGGACACTCAAACATATGGTGAGAAAGGCAGAATCGCAGGAATGTGTTATTACCCTAATTCATTTTTGCAATGAGGGAGGTGCCTCAAGCATCTACAGGGTTCAGTCTCTTCAAATTGCTGTATAGCAGGCAGCCAAGGGGCATTGTGGATGTTCTCAAGGAGGGCTAGGACCAACAAAAAACTGGGAGCCCTAAAAAAAAACCAATGTGATCTAATTTGTGTCCCACTTGTATGACAGATTGGGAAGATCACCACGTTTGTACAACAACATATGCATGAGGCACAGGCGAGACAAAAAAAGAACTACGATAAGTCAGCTGTAATTAGGGCTTTCCAACCAGGTGACAAAGTTCTTGTCCTGGTACCCACACAAGACAGTAAGCTCTTGGCAGGGGCCATATGAAGTGATTAAGGCTGTGGGGCCTGTTAATTATAAAGACAGGCAGAAAGGCAGGAGAAAACCCATTCAGACTGATCAAGCTGTTTTGGGAAACACAGTTGTGATTTGTGCAGGAAACCAAAGTTCCCATAGGGAACAATCTGTCGCCAGTGCAGAGACGACAGACAGAGGAAATGGTTCAGAGGAACCTTGATGTGTTTTCTGAGGTACCTGGTCATACCATGATAGTAGACCACAACATAGTAACACCTCCAGGGGTGGTGGTGAGAGTATGACCATACCGTAGAAGTGGATATATGGCTGTGAAACAGGAGATTAAAAAAAGGTGGCCCTCAATGTCATTGAGGAATCAAATAGCAACTGGAATAGCCCTATTGTGTTAGTGGCCAGGTCGAATGGGTGTATTCGTTTTTGTAATGATTTTAGAAAACTAAAAGTTTCCCGTTTTGACACATTCCTGATGCCCAGAGTTGATGAGCTAGTGAAAACCTTGGCCAATAGTCTGTACCTTACCACATTAGATTTGACCAAAGGCTACTGTCAGATTCCCCTAACACCATCTGCCAAGGCTGAGACAGCCTTTTCAACTCCTGATGGGTTATTCCAGTATAAGGTACTGTCTTTTGGGCTGCATGGGGCTCCCACTAACTTCCAAAGGGCCATGAATCGACTATTAAAACCGCATCAGGAGTATGCAACTGTATATTTAGATGACATAGTCATTCACTCCCAGGATTGGGAGACACATCTACCCAAAGTGGAGGCAGTATTAGCCTCACTCAGGGAGGAGGGTCTAACTGCCAATCCTTAGACGTGCACACTGGCCATGTGTGAGGCCAAATACTTGGGGTATGTTGTGGGACAAGGTCAGGTAAAACCCCAAATTGACAAAGTAAAGGCTGTCAGAGACTGACTCAAACCTGTGCGGAAGACCCAGCAGAGAACTTTCCTGGGTCTAGTTGGGTACTATTACCGGTTTATGGCTAATTTTGCCACTAGGGCTACTTCTCTTACCAAGCTCCTAAAAAGACTTGTCCAGAAAAGTTAGTCTGGTTGGAAGCAGCGGAGGCTGCCTCACGGGATCTTCTAGTGGCTCTGTGTTCAACACCAATACTCCAAGCACCGGACTTCAGCAGGAGATTGTATCTCCAAACGGATGGATTAGGTTTGGGGGTTGTGCTCTCACAGAGGTTTGATGGAACAGAGAAACCCATCCTTTACTTGAGCTGCAAACTTCTGCCTAGAGAGAAGAAATACTCCACGGTGGAACCGGTGTGCCTAGCAATCAGATGGGAAA
Organism: Mixophyes fleayi; assembly: GCF_038048845.1. Taxonomy (NCBI): domain Eukaryota; kingdom Metazoa; phylum Chordata; class Amphibia; order Anura; family Limnodynastidae; genus Mixophyes; species Mixophyes fleayi. Next base: position 108,066,042 of record NC_134404.1, on the reverse strand, counting down.
CCGAGGCTCACTGGTACTACCTCCTGGGTAAAGAATTGCTCACTGACCATGCTCCACTGAAGTGGTTGCATAGGAACAATGAGGTGGTTCCTAGCACTCCAGCCCTACTATTTTTGGAGAATAGGCCAGAGAGTCTGCACAAAAATGCAGATGCCATTTCTCGCCAAGATGCGCTCTCCGTAGTATCAGCCTCACTGAGGTTGGCGGTGTTAAGGGGAGGGATATGTGGCAAAGAGGCTTATTTGATAAAAACCCAACTAGTCTGCAGGAGCAGGAATCAGGCAGAGGTACATTTTACCTGTGCTGCTCTTTCAGCACATATATACACACAGGTGTTCCACATGGGTGTAATTAGTTTGTTGTTTGCTGTGGTTGGTTTGTAGTGCTGGGGTGGATCATAAAAACAATATTTGTACTTGTAGGCGGGGCCACCGATGCCAATTAGAGGCTGGCTAGTAGTGAGGGAACTACTGTTTATCCAGATGTAGGATTGTGGATGAATTGTGATGTTTTACTGGAAATGTCTGCTGCAACCACCTCTGAAACTGTTTAAGCCATCCTGGCAACTGCCAATAAACAGTGAAATGGTTTAGCCAAGCTGTGTGATACTCCAGTGAATACCAAGCTTTATCACAATAAAAGAATAAATAAATATATATATATATATATCTATATATCTCTAATATATAAATGCTTAGTGGCGTCTCTGTCTGTGTGTGTGTGGAAAAAAAAACCCAAGTTGCAGCGCCACCTGCTGGGCAGAGTTATATACTGACCTACTAAATTCTTAGTGTGTGTGGGAAAAAAAATTCAAAAAGGGCTGAAATTTGGTAGGGCTCAAACTCATTTCCGTGAGGTAATTTTACCTCATGAACACACATGTGTAGAGGCGTGCGTTAGTGTGTGTGTGTGTGTGTGTAAAAAACTATTTTCTCAGAAAGGGCTCATCCAATTGACCTGAAATTTGGTATACTGACATTATTTGAAAAAAAAAATTAGAATAGTCAAGTCAGTTAACTTCCATCCTCCCCCCTTTCCCCCTGTGGGAGGGGTAGTAAAGGCTAAATTTACGAGTTGAGGGGTCAAACTCATTTTCGTGAGGTAATTTTACCTCATAAACACACATTAAAAAGGCCGCGTCGCGAAGTAACGCTCTTCCCCTGAGGAGGCCTGGGCTAGGCCCAAATGCATGACAAGAACCTTTTTAAGACCTTAAGTAGCTTGATTTGACTAGAATGCATGAGTATCATGCACGGGTTAACTTGTTTGTGTATGTATATATATATATATATATATATATATATATATGGGGTAAGGGAACATTTAGCAGAGAGGGCAGGGACTAGTCATTTTTTCATAGTTTCAAGATATCTACAGAAAGGTCCTCTTTTTCTTGTATAGGTATCGTTTGTTCTGAAACACCGTGATCTGGGCAAATATATGTAGATTTTCTCTCATTCAAAAACATAAAAATTTGGTACTATTGAGAGGCTACAGTGGGTATGAAAAGTCTACAAACCCATACTGAAATTGCAGGTATTTATGATATTAAGCCAGAAATCAAGATAAATCACGTCAGACCATTTTTCACCAGTAATGTGACCTCGCAACCAACAAAATCGAAGTGAAAAACAAATAGACATGTTTTTTGGGAAATAGAAGTGAGAAAAAAAAGAATGTATGATACCCTAGTGTTCCTCCCCTGCCTACACCCACATTCTGCATCCAATGCGACTCTATTAGATGTACTATAGTTAAGTACCATCGTATCCTAATTACAGAGTTGTATCTTAAGTTTATAAGCTTTCCTCTACTGTTTAAATGCTTACCCTTTCTGATAACTCTCCACAATCTCTATGGAAATATTTTTTATGTTTAATAATGATAGTTTTTACTTTATCTAGAGCAAATTTTTATTTATTAAATGTAAATCTATATACAGATTTACTGTGCATCTAATGTTTCCAAGTACAGCAAATATGCAATTTGGTGGAGCTGTGCAAAATCAAATTTGATTTATAATTGTTAAAGGGGCAGAGAGCACATTTTTAGGGAGCGTTCCTTGCTGTGAATAACGGCACACAGCCATTTCCCCATCTACAAAAAGACTGGATTTTTTTACAGCAGCTTGGTGAGGTTAAGTCTTGTCCTATACCATGCCAATGCCACTCATTTTGTGCTTCCTTGCTGTAGTTCATAGAGAGAGGCATTTCTCTGGGGCACTGTGGGCAATGTGTTAAAATGTTTTACCCAAACACAAGATATCCCTATGTCCCTTGACTCTCATGGTTAACTAAAGCCTTAAACGAGGCTAAACCTAGCACTGAAACTGAAGGGGTGGATAAAAACTGAAGGGGTAGCACGGTGGCTTAGTGATTAGCACTCCTGCCTCACAGCACTGGGGTCATGAGTTCAATTACCGACCATGGCCTTATCTGTGTGGAGTTTATGTTCTCCCTGTGTTTGCGTGGGTTTCCTCCGGGTGAACTGGTTTCCTCCCACACTCCAAAAAAAACCCCATACTGGTAGGTTAATTGGCTGCTATCAAAATTGACCCTAGTCTGTGTGTGTGTCTATCTGAGTGTGTGTCTGTGTGTGTATATTAGGCAATTTAGACTGTAAGCTCCAATGGGACAGGGACTGATGTGAATGAGTTCTCTGTGCAGCGCTGCAAAAATAGTGGCGCTATATAAATTGATGAAGAAGGAGTGGCTCTAAAGTGATAGTGGATATTTTTTTTTAATCAAGTAGTTTTTATTGAAAATTTTGTACTAAACATTAACACATATAATAACATGCAATACACATATAACAAAATAAACAAAGCCGTTACAGCGTATATGATTAAGTGTTAGCTGGATATGTGAATGTAGGTAAATAAACAAACATGTGGTTCACAATAGGGTTGTTCAATGCTCATGATCCTAAGTGCATATAGCGGTCACTTTGAAACTTGCTGTCAGCTCTCATTACGAAGGAGCAGCTGTGGATGGATTCAGAGCTGGTACCCGGGAGCCACAGCCAACGCGCATAAGGTATTGGAAAAAAAAGGGGGGAGGCCAAGTCAAGATAAGTAAGCTTAGTTAAAGTCTTGTGCATAGTTTGTATTTTGAGGAGCACCAGGGAGACCATATTATTTCATATTTGTACCTTGCACGTCTTTCTGTATCTTTCGTGATTTATGGTATCGGTCACCAAGACCCTCCATTTGTGAAAGTCAGGGCTATCCACTGCAAGCCACATGCGGCTATAATAACCTTGTCTGGGGTTATGAGGGTAAAAATATATTGGCAACAGGTTTTAGAGAAGCTATCATCTGGGGATATACCAAATAAGCATATTTTTGGTGTAAGAGGAGGAACCTCTCTCACAGTATCGCAAACACATGCCCATACCTTTGACCAAAAAGTGTGCATCCTCTGACCCTCCCACAGCAGATGCCAAAAATTGCTGTTCACTGACCCACACTTGGGGTAGTCAGAGTCCCGTCTCCCCACAATCCCAACCAGTGAACACGGAGTATGATAGACCCTGTGTAAAAGGTATAAGTGGCAGATACATGTCGTGGCTTCTCTCAAACTTTTCAGCATATGGGACCACTCCTTCTCTGACAACATTCCCACATCAAGTTCCCATCTGGCCTTGAGGGTTGTATGGTGAAAATTTATTTCTGGATACATGGTGGAGGTATCTCTATGCCCACCTATATTTCATAAGAGTCCAAATGGGGGAGGGTAAAAGTGTGGGAGGTAAGCTACCAAACTGTGATTGAACTACGTGTCTGAGCTGTAAATATCTGTAAAATGCAATATGTGGTAAACAGAGGCCCCGCTCACCAAGGAAACCAACTATGGCGCTATCCCATGTGGTGCCAACCAGTCAAGTAGATGTGATAATATAATAAAAGTTATGGTTGGGCGACGCTAGGCCACCTTCACCTTTAGATTTACAAAGCGTATTCAGTTTTATTCTGGGCTGCCTATCACTCCAGATGAATGAGGAGAGTAAAGAGTTAATGAGCTAAAATATCTGGTTGGGGATATACATTGGTGAGTGCTGCAAGGCATAGAGACATTTGGGTTGCATAATCGTTTTAAATAAGTTATATTTTCCCTGTCAAGTCAGCGGGAGCCGCTTCCAAGTGTGAGATCTATGGTTAAAGTCGTCTGTGATGGGGTCAATATTTAATTTAATATAATCTATTGAATTAGGGGTTATCTGTTATGGATAACGGCTGATTATCATAAGCTTGCAGAACAGGGTGTACAGGTCTTCGCCTATAGCAGCCGCCTTTCCCATAGAGCTCGTTGCACTCACAGGTACTCAGATGTCCCCAGGTCTTAAACTCAGCATAGTGTAAGCTTATGAATATCACCACAGCGAGGTATAGGAGGTGATGACAGGAGATAACTGTGGTCAGGAACAAGCCGGGATCCAAGGACAGAAGCAGGCAGCGAGGTAAGGTTCAGGCAAAGGTCATGGCTGGCAGAAAGCAAGTGCATCCGAGTCACAAGCAAAAGGTCAGCAAGGCCAGCAACCAGCACAATAAACAGGAGCAGGTCAGCATCAAGGAGTTGAACGCTATAACCGGCAGGGAGGCTAAGCACTCCCTGCCTTAAATAAATAGAGAGGGAGAAGAAGAGAGAGTTGCAGGCCAACCTAATCAGCCACAGAAGGCTGTTAATGAATAAAACCTGCGCATGTGCCCCGCTAAACCACATGATAACTCAGGCCCTGAGGGTCAAGGCTAATAATAAACAAATATGAATGTTTTTTATTAATTACAAAAATCAGCAAAACAGACTTCAAAAAATAATAATAGTAAATTGAAAAATGCAGCTGTCTAAAGGGGCTTCCACTAGCCCGCAAAAGCAAAAATCCAAAAATCAAAAGAAATAGACAGAGCTCTAAACTCTCATACAGCTGAAAAAACCTTATACAATAGGTGGTGTACACATGGACACAAGCTGCATTATAATATAATAAAAATATTTATTAAACACAATAAAATGTAACATTCGGATAATAATCTCTAATCAAGAGACATAATAAAACAGTTTAAAAGACAAAAACATATAGTAGACAGAGGGAGCAATTAGAAAAACAGTGCATCTCCAGTGTTAATAGTTTAAGAGATATCAGTGTCAAGAATCCATCAACATATAGTTAACTTTCCAGGAGAATAAGGATAGAACCTTTCAATGCACATAATTCTCCATTAGGGCTGCCAGTCCTGGCATATGACAGAAGTCTTGAGAGATACTGAAACAAATCTGCAAATGGTACAAGGCACATATTGTAAGAGGAGTTTACCCAGATCCTGGGATAGTAATTTGAAATAGTCTTTAATGATCTATCCTCTCCGCTGCAATCACAGAGCCAGGTGGCAAATTGATTTCTACTCCTAGTCTCTCGCTCCATGTCTCCTCCAAGGCACGTCTCCTCCAAACAATACAGTAACCCTTTTAACATCGGTCAAGCAGCAATTCGGTTTACTGGTTGGAAGAAATAATATCCGACATAGTTCTCTCTCACTGAAGATAAATGCTCCCACTCATCACCTCTAATAAATCCTGACGCGTTTCGTTCAGATTAAATTTTTCAATGTAAACGAAATGCGTCAGCTGAAGTATAAGGCTGATTCCAAATTCAACAGGGGCTAAAGCGTATTTATTTTGCAGATCTGTGCTGGTCAAATTTCATACAGGACCCCCAGTTTCCAGTGATGCTGGTGATTGCATTTACTTATGAGTCCCAGCACCTAGAGACCAAAATTGGTGGCTACAATGGAAACAGATCCCCTCTTTCCTGGTCATACAAAGTGTGTAAACTGTCATGGTGAAAGAAGTGGAGGAAGAGGGGGGTGGGCGGGGGTGAGAGGGCTCCCTGACGTATCGGGCTCCAGACCTGCACTACTCACCGGACAATGCACGTACAGGCTGCTGGACAGGAAGCCGTGAATGGAAGCACCAGGGTTGCTCCAGGATGGAAGAGACTCAGGTTCAGCTCTCTATTCGCCATACTGCGGATGTTCAGCCCAGCTGTCGATTCATCCAGGGCGACAGCCACCGGGTTTACAGGATACAGGTGCAGTTTGAAGAGACCTTCCGATGCTTAACGCAGTGGTTCCAGGCGGACTTAGCCCCTCTTCATCAGTAGCAGAATGTTTGATTGTCCAGGTGTTTGAGTCACATCAACAGTTCCAGTGGAAGGTAGGCAGCCTGTACCCCCAATTTTGTAAGCGCAGCAGAGGTTAGTACGGGTGTATTAGGATGGATTAATACGGATTTTGTAGGGGAACAGAGAACTTGCATCTTACTCTAAGCTACCCCAGGCCACGCCCCAAGTGGAAGTAGATTTTAACGTTGCCTCTTACACACTGTGGCGCCTTTGAATTTTTCTGAATCTCTGAACACCAACTTGCACTTCTATTTTGCGGAGGTGCTTCCTGATAGCGGAGAGTAGTCGTGCACCTTGAGGTGTGCTGGTCAGACCATCTAGGTGCACAAGTATACCATCTTGCACTGAACAACCAGGGCCTAATGTAGACTTGGACCCAGTTTCCGTCTAAATTACAGGCATAAATTGCATCTGAAAAACAGTCACATTCTACACTGTATGTTGAGTTGGATGCATCTCAAGATGCATTCAGGTCTGAATCACTTGTCTACCAGCTTGGCTTACCCCTGGAGTAGGCAGAAACATATATATCTGGGTTAGGGCTGGGGTTACAAGCTTACAGATAAAGGATAGAGATGCACCATGACAGTGTTAGTATCAAATGCACTAGGAATTGTGTATGCAGTTACCAAGTTGTACACGTTATAATAGTCAAAATCATAACAGAATAATGTACGCATAGTGTTACTCAGAAAACTGAAAGTCGCATTTAGGGGCATATTCAATTGTTGGCGAGGTTGAAATGTCCCCGCCGCGGAAAAATAAATAAAAATCCTGCTCTCGTTTTTACAGGTTCAAGCAGCTGTTTTTAAAGAAAACTTGCGCAATTCTATTCCAAATCTTGCAAACACCACCTCGCGCTCTAACTATTGTTCTTAGCGAGTTTTAGTAAGAGGAATGCGGCTGATCTTGTTTTTGTTTCATCTTCAAGCAAAGTAATCGTGGATCTTACAAATATGATCTGCAAGCAAGAATGCCTCCCCCCCCCTGGCCAGAAGAATTGAAGATTTTTCAAGCAGGAACATTTTGGAACTACAAATATTTCTGGGACAGTGGGCAAGCCTGGATATTGGATGGTACAAATATTTTGGGACAGTGGGCAAGCCGGACATTTTGGAAGGTATAAATATTTTAGTGGGCCTTTGTTTACATCCGTTTGGGGAGCTTAAGTGTCAGGATGAGAGCATAAATCTGATATGCTGAAATAGAATATTGGATGTCAGGACCCAAAATAAATCTTTGCATGAATACCTAAATTAACCTGATCTTCAATTCAGATAAATGTGTGACCAACTGAGCCCAGGAGGAGGTAATTGAATTAGGTAAACCCTTTGTGCAGAGACCAGCTTAAGATATGCAGATCACAGACATCCATTGTATTTGATCCTGTATTTCCCTAGCTAATGGACTTCCTTTCAATAGGGTTATAAACACAAACTAACCCCTAGGTGTAAATTGGAGAGCCAGACGCCTAGGTGAGGATCTTGGAGACTCTTGTATAAAACCTCTATGGTCTTTATGCCGGTATATAGAAATGTGCACTTGAAAGGAAATTAATTCATTTTTTATATTTTGGGAAATTCGGATGCCACTCTGTATTGAGGGCCAAAACCACACAAGGGTCTTGAAACATAGATACCCACTACACAGGGAACAGCCATAGGCACATGTATTTCAGGATGAGATTGGATATTGTTGTAATTCCATTATGTTTGGTATTTAAATATGTGGGAGAATATGACTGGTTTATTGAGGGCTGTGTTATTTCTCTGAGATATATCTGTGAAGAATTACCAACAGGTCAAAACTTAGGAATAGTTTGACCAAACCTGAGGTAACACCCAGGGGACATTTCCGCCCACACATTAGCATTCACACTGCCCCTGTGAATGCTGTCCCATTTGAGTTTGCTTAAAAATCTGTATTCTGAGGGGAAAAACTGTCAGACTTTTGGGGATCAATCTAATTGAAGGACTGTCCATCATTTCTGCCTGCCCCAGGCATACAGATTATTATATGTAAGTAATGCTCTGTAGGTTATGTCTTTTATTTTAAACTGTTTTTGCTTGTTATGTCAAATTTATTATTTGTTTATTCATTATTTTTCTTTTTATCTGAATGCCCTGTACCTTTTGTATATTAAATCTAAAATTTAATAAGTTGCGTCCTTGATACTCTAAATAATCCATAGCCTTTGTAGAGGAGATTGCTCGTCCAGGTAAACCCTTGGAATGCTAGTGTGTGATTTGTTGATACATTTGATTAACAAGCTGTGTGTGCTTGTATGTACATTTGTGTAACAGTCTGGAGGTGTGAAGAGTTAACCCTGTGTGTGCTGGTGTGAGTCTTGCTAGTTTGTGGAACTAGGAGCCTGTGTGCCAGTGAGGGATAGTATATTGGGGTCCTATTGCCCGTACCCAATAGGTGGTGGCTGTACCTGAAGTGTCTGGGGGTGTGAGAGCGCTGTGTTTGGGGGCAATTCCGTAGGTCTAAGAACCTGTGTGATAGGTGAGAGAGACTGCGGGCTGAAATCGTGTGTGACCTCATACAGCAAACACCCCAACGTCACGGCAGCTGGGAGTGCGTTTGTGACATAAAGCTTCAGACAACAGAGGATTTCTTCAATGGTGAGTATTTTGGGAATTATTTTTTTTTAAATACATTTTATTAGTAACATCTTATCTTGAACATAATTACAAGCTGACGCTCTCTCATCTGAACGCTACACCACATAGTGGTCTGTAGAGCTGACGCTCACCCTTCTGTATCCACTTCATCTGCCACACAGTGGCCTGCAGAGCTGACGCTCATCCCCGGAAATCTACTCTACGTTGTCTGCAGAGCTGACGCTCACTCTCCTGATCTCTCCACCACATAGTGGTCTGCAGAGCTGACGCTCACCCTCCTGTATCCACTTCATCTGCCACACAGTGGCCTGCAGAGCTAACGCTCATCTCCGGAAATCTACTCTACATTTGTCTGCAGAGCTGACGCTCACTCTCCTGAACTTTACACCACATAGTTGTCTGCAGAGCTGACGCTCACCCTCCTGTATTCTGCCTCATCTGCCACATAGTGGCCTGCAGAGTTGGCACCGATCTCCAGCATCTACACTGCCATTACTTACAGCATTGACCGCTCTGCCTACGGTCCTATTTCCTGTAGCCTTCCCAGGGACTTCCGTACAGTGCTCTAGTAGGGACTGCGACCTGCGAGGTAGACGCAGCTAAGCCCATACCGCTTTGCGGCGGTTCCTGGTGAACACCGTCTCCTCGTTAGACTCCGCGCCCTGCTGGAGTAGTGCCAAACTGTTCGAACCTCTTGGTTTTGCTGCATCTACCGAGTCTCCTCGTAAGAACCGTGACAGTAAGAACAGGGCAAAAAACGTTATTAACATGACGGAACCTAACATGGAACTATCTGCTAAGGACATGCTTCAGCATTTGCTCAACCGGGTAGAGCAACAAGATGTGATTCAACGACAGCTCTTACAGGGCTTCCAAAGTCTTGCGGCTCGCTTTGACTCACTGCAAGCATCACCACCTGTTCAAGTGGCCAGTCCGCCGGCACCTGTTCCTGCAGCGGCTTCCAATTCGACTCTACGGATTCCAACTCCTTCCAAATTCGATGGAGATCCTACAACCTGCCGTGGTTTCTTGAACCAGTGTTCAATACAATTTGAACTCCAACCACAGAATTTCCCAACCCAGCGCTCTAAGGTGGCATACCTAATATCTTTAGTCTCTGGTCAAGCCTTAGCCTGAGCCTCACCTCTCTGGGAGCTTGATGACCCAATCCTGGCGGACAGTGCTGCTTTCATTGCCGCTTTTCGCTGAATTTTTGATGAACCAGGAAGGGTCACCTCAGCAGCGTCTAGTATTCTCCGCCTGCGTCAAGGTTCCCACTCAGTGGCTTAGTATGTTATTCAGTTTCAAACTTTGTCATCAGAATTACCCTGGAACAATGAAGCGTTGGTAGCGACTTTCTGGCAGGGCCTGTCTGACAAAATCAAAGACGCTTTGGCCTCCCAAGAACTTCTCACTACTTTAGACGCCATGATTTCGCTATGCAACCGCGTGGATCTGCATTTCCGCGAACGATCGTCTGAGAAGGACTCCTCCCGCCACAGTTCTGCCAGACTCGCACCTCGCTTCACTCATCCGGTGATGATGGAGAAACCCATGCAAATTGGGCGCTCCCGCTTAACTATAGAGGAACGTGATAGAAGACTAAAAAATAAGTTGTGTCTTTATTGTGCAGATCCGGATCATCTATTGAATGCCTACCCCAAGAGGTCGGGAAATGCCAGACCCTAACCTGCTCCGGAGAGGTCAGATTAGGGCTTTCTAAAACCTCTCCCTCCTTTGGAATTCCTAATGTCTGCTCCTTCCCTGTTACCCTTCACGGTCCATGTGGTCCAGTTCACACTTCTGCAATGCTGGACTCTGGAGCAGCCGGAAATTTTATCTCTTTCTCTTTGATTTCGCAGGTTTCTATACCAACTGTGCCGCTGGAAATTCCTGTCTCTATCACGGCCATTGACGGTTCCCATATAACTAATGGTACCATGGAATTCCGGACTGAACCCATCGTCCTTCAAGTAGGAGCCTTACATCGTGAAGTGATTACCTTTCATGTGCTGCCATCTACTACTACTCCCATCATCCTGGGACTACCATGGCTCCAGCAGCACTCCCCTCAGCTTGACTGGTCCACTTCGCAGATTCTGTCCTGGGGTCCTACTTGTCTCTTGAAATGTTTGACTCGAGTCCAACCTCTTGGCTCCATTTCCACTTCCTCCAATACCAAGGTCTCCATTCTGCCCAAACAATATCATTCTTTTTTAGACGTATTTAACAAGGTTCGCTCAGAGCATCTGCCACCTCATTGCTCGTGGGACTGCCCTATCGAACTGCAGTCAGGTAAAATACCTCCTCGGGGTCGAGTGTATCCTCTCTCCATACCCGAGACCTCTTCCATGTCGGAATATGTCAAAGAAAACCTATCCCGATGCTTTATCAGACCCTCCTCATCACCGGTGGGAGCAGGGTTTTTCTTTGTTAAAAAAAAGGATGGATCGTTTAGACCGTGCATCGATTATAGTGGTTTAAATGCCATTACAGTCAAAAACCGATACCCCATTCCGCTCATCACCGAACTGTTTGATCGTATCAAAGGAGCAAAGATCTTTACCAAACTGGATCTGCGGGGCGCATATAATCTCATTAGGATTAGAGCAGGAGACGAATGGAAGACGGCTTTCAATACCCGTGATGGACATTACGAATATCTTGTAATGCCCTTTGGTCTGTGCAACGCCCCCGCCGTCTTTCAGAGTTTTATCAATGAGATATTTAGAGATCTACTTTACCTCTGTGTCGTGGTGTATCTGGATGATATTTTGGTCTTTTCTCCTGACATCACCTCTCACCGTATGCATGTGAATGAAGTTCTTTCCAGATTACACCGCCATCAACTCTTTTGCAAATTGGAGAAGTGCTTCTTCGAGCTCCCTCAGATGCCATTCCTTGGCTACATCGGATCCGGATCCGGGCTACAAATGGACCCAGACAAGGTCAGAGCAATCTTAGAATGGCCTCTCACCCTTGGGCTGAAGCCTATACAGCGATTCCTTGGATTCGCCAACTACTATAGGCGCTTCATCCAGGGCTACTCCACCATCGTGGCACCTATTGTGGCTCTAACTCGAAAGGGTTCCAACCCTAAATCTTGGTCTTCAGCTGCTGTCGAGGCCTTTGATTTCCTGAAAAAAGCTTTTGTCTCAGCACCTATCCTCCAACAACCGGATGTCTCCTCTCCGTTCTTCCTGGAGATCGATGCCTATAATGTGGGCATCGGGGCCGTCCTCTCACAGAAATCTCCTCTGGCCCAATTCCATCCGTGTGCCTTTTTCTCTAGGAAATTTCCCCCTGCTGAGAAGAATTACACCATAGGGGATAAGGAGTTGTTGGCAATCAAAGCAGCTCTGGCTGAATGGCGACATCTCCTCGAGGGAGCTCAGCATCCAGTGACTATCTTCACGGACCACAAAAACTTACTCTACCTCCAAACCGCTCAATGCTTGAACCCCAGACAAGCACGCTGGTCATTATTTTTTTCCCGCTTTGAACTTCCCATTACTTTCAAACCGGGCATTAGGAATAAAAGAGCTGATGCTCTTTCTCGTGCATTTCCTTCTCATGAAGTCACGGAGGAGGATTCTGTCCGTCCCATTCTGGACCCAAAATGCCTAGTCTTAGCAACTCAGCTTAAATTCCCTAAACCTCCACCGGGGAAAAGTTTTGTCTCTCCTGATCTTCGCCACAAGCTGCTGAAACATTATCACTCCACCATCTTCGCTGGTACACGCAAGACCGTTGAATTGATATCCAGGAACTATTGGTGGCCCAGTCTTCACACTGACGTTAAGGACTTCGTCTCCTCCTGTAGCATTTGTTCTCAAAATAAATCCACACATCAGTCTCCTGCTGGTTTACTACTTCCATTGCCTATACCTCATGAACCATGGACCCATATAAGTATGGATTTTATTACTGATCTCCCACCTAGTAGGAACTGTACTGTCATATGGGTTGTAGTGGATTGATTTTCTAAAATGGCCCATTTCACTGCACTTCCTGGTCTTCCATCCTCTCCAGTCCTCGCATCCCACTTTGTCAAAGAAATATTCCGCCTTCATGGCTGTCCACTCGACATAGTCTCAGATCGAGGTGTGCAATTCGTTTCTAAATTTTGGAGGTCTCTCTGCAAATTGTTGAGAATCAAACTGAGTTTATCATCTGGGTATCATCCTCAATACAATGGACAGACCGAAAGGGTGAACCAGGATCTGGAGACTTACCTCAGAATGTTTTCTTCCGCCAACCAGGATAACTGGGTAGATCTTCTACCATGGGCGGAGTTTGCCCACAACAACGCCTTCCATGAGTCTTCTTCTAAATCTCCTTTCCTGGTGGTCTATGGACATCATCCGTCCCTTCCTGAATTTGCGCCCCTCCCACCCACCCAGGTTCCTGAAGCCAATTCTCTATACAGCAATTTACTCTCCATTTGGACGCAAGTAAGGGCTTGTCTTAAGAAAACTTCTACACGTTACAAATTGGCCGCGGATAAGAGACGTAGATTTCTTCCCATCTTCAAGGTTAGTGATAGGGTGTGGCTCTCCACCAAGAATATACGCCTCAAAGTCCCCTGCATGAAACTGGCTCCGCGATTTATTGACCCATACAGTATCTCTGCAGTCATTAACCCAGTCTGCTTCAAATTGCGATTACCGGCATCTCTTCGTATTGTTAACTCTTTCCATGTGTCTCTATTAAAACCTCTGAAGATTAATCGATTTACTTCAGTAGTTCCTTCCACCACTCCTGAAGCCCATCAAGAGGAGGAGTTCGAACTCAAACAAATCTTAGACTCAAAAAATTGTAAAGGCGGTCTGAAATACCTGGTAGACTGGAAGGGCTTCGGCCCTGAAGAGCGCTCTTGGGTTCATGCCTCCGACATCCACGCTCCCTACCTGCTGGATAAATTCCACAAGAAGTTTCCCTTGAAACCTTGCAGTAGACATGCAGTGCCCATCTTTAAAGGGGGGGGTACTATCACGTGCCGGGTGTTCGGGCAGCACACCCGTCACCCGGCAGACTTACCTCTCCTCGGCGCTCCGCTTCCCGCTGGGCGCCGCCATCTTGGATCCGGATCTGCGCATGCGCAGACCCGGCGGCTGCATTGATTCTTCTGCCTCCTGCTCATTGGCCCTTCTCCTTGGCGGCAAAGTTTAAAAGGCACCTCTTACTTATCTTCAGTGCCTGTTCTTTGAGTCACCTCCTGGTGATAGAAGTGGCTTCCTGTTGTCTTACAGCATTTTCCTTCTATTCTGTACTGCAGAGCTGACGCTTACTCTTCTGTACTCTTCACCACATAGTGGGCTGCAGAGCTGACGCTCATCCCCGGAAATCAACTCTACGTTTGTCTGCAGAGCTGAAGCTCACTCATCTGAATGCCTCACCACATAGTGGTCTGCAGAGCTGATGCTCACCCTCCTGTATCCACTTCATCTGCCACACAGTGGCCTGCAGAGCTAACGCTCATCTCCGGAAATCTACTCTACGTTTGTCTGCAGAGCTGATGCTCACTCTCCTGATCTCTCCACCACATAGTGGTCTGCAGAGCTGACGCTCACCCTCCTGTATCCACTTTATCTGCCACACAGTGGCCTGCAGAGCTAATGCTCATCTCCGGAAATCTACTCTACGTTTGTCTGCAGAGCTGACGCTCACTCTCCTGAACTTTACACCACATAGTGGTCTGCAGAGCTGACGCTCACCCTCCTGTATTCTGCCTCATCTGCCACATAGTGGCCTGCAGAGTTGGCACCGATCTCCAGCATCTACACTGCCATTACTTACAGCATTGACCGCTCTGCCTACGGTCCTATTTCCTGTAGCCTTCCCAGGGACTTCCGTACAGTGCTCTAGTAGGGACCGCGACCTGCGAGGTAGACGCAGCTAAGCCCATACCGCTTTGCGGCGGTTCCTGGTGAACACCGTCTCCTCGTTAGACTCCGCGCCCTGCTGGAGTAGTGCCAAACTGTTTCGAATCTCTTGGTTTCACTGCATCTACCGATTCTCCTCGTAAGAACCGTGACAGGGCTATTACCGGGTGAGTTCGAGAAAGGGCTGGTCGCTGTGTGGCTGAAAGCCAGAGGATAGAACAAATCGGTGGGCCTCGTAATAGGTCTGATTCTATATCAACCCAGACCCTGGTCCCAGGTGGGGAGTGCCATTAGACACATTGAGCTAAGCGTGCCGCATAGTAATAATTGCGAAGATTGGGTATGCCGAGGCCACTGGCCATGGGAGAGCGTTGTAGAATATGAGCAGAGATCCTGGATTTCTTATTTGACCAAATGAAGCGAATAATAGAAGCTTGCAACATTTTAAAAGTAGAGGGAGGGACTTTGATGGGGAGGGTATGGAAAAGGTAAACCAGCCTGGGGAGCAAATTCATCTTCATTGATGTAATCCGGCCCACCCAAGATATTATCAGCTTGTCCCAAGAAATCATGTCTTTTTTAAGGCAAGCTATCAATTGGGGGTAGTTTGCTTGGTAGAGGTCTTCTACCTTTCTAGTAATTGCTATACCCAGATATTTGATACTATCCGAATTCCAGTGAAATGGAAAATTTAGCTCCAGAAGCTGCTTCAACTTCAGTGGAATATTGAGATCCAGAATATCCGTCTTGGCCGTGTTGACCTTAAAGTTCGAGACTATAGAATTATTATCGAGCTCCTGAAAAAGGTTTGGTAACGATGTTAGCGGATTAGTAATGGTAAGGAGGATATCATCTGCGTAGAGTGCAATCCTATAGATGCTGGAGGATAGTTGTATGCCAGAGATATTGGGATTTTGTCGTATTTTCAGGGCCAGGGGTTCTATGGTAAGAGCAAACAGAAGTGGGGAGAGGGGGAAACCTTGTCGTGTACTATTTTGAATTTGAAAAGACAGGGAGAAACACCCATTCACCTGAACAGAAGCGGTTGGGTTAACATACAGGGCAGAGACCCCTTTAAGAAAGTGGTCTTTGAAGCTGTAAGCCGAGATGGTTTTCATCATGAAGGGCCAGCCAATGCGGTCAAAAGCCTTTTTCGGCATCGAGAGATAAAAGGAGGGAGGGTAGCTTACGCTCATTAATATGCTAAATGAGATCTATGGTCCGTCTGGTGTTGTCTGCTGCCTGCCGGCCTGGGACAAATCCAACCTGATCGGGGTGTACTAATTTCGGAAGGATACAATTAACTCTATGTGCGAGAACTTTAGCATATATTTTCAAGTCTACGTTAAGAAGGGATATAGGACGATAACTACTACAAAGAGAAGGGTCTCTACCCTCCTTGGGGATAACAGTAATCCGGGCTCGGGTTGTGGCCAAGTCAAAGGGAGCCCCATCGAATAAAGAGTTAAACCAGGCAGTCAGCTTTGGACTGAGGATCCCTGCAAATTTCTTATAATATTTAGCAGGGAAACCATCCGGCCCCGGGGCAGAGGCCATCTTCATACTACGTAAGGCTATAATGGTTTCCTCGTCTGTTATATCAGAACTGAGAAATTCAGATAGTTGGGGAAGTTTACACGAGCGCAGGTAGGCATTTATTTTCCTATCTAAATCAGGAGGCGCTGGATTTGAGGCATTCAAGTTGTATAGTGAGGAGTAGTATGACTGAAATTCCTTCAGTATAGCGTTTGGGTTATATGTTGACTGCCTTTGGGAGTTCTTGATAGACGAGATTGCGTTACATGTGCGCCTCTGGTGGAGTTTCCGGGCTAGTAGGGAGTCCGCCTTGTCACCCTTCTCGTAGAAGAGCTGCTGAGTACATTTGAGGGTATGGGCTGTTTTTTTGGATAGTACCGCATTGAGCTGGCCCCTCACTATCGTCAACTCCTTGAGATGTGACTGGTCCAAGGAACCTTGATGCTGGGTAAGTAGGGAGAGAAGGCGAGCCTCCAGTGTGGATATCTGCTCCCGCTCTTCTTTATACCGGGATGAAGCTATGCTCATAAGGCGTCCGCGAATTGTGGCTTTATGCAGGAATTTTTTATTTTTAATAAAAATCTATGGTATTCATGAGGGTGTTTACTGTTTTTTTGTGGATTTATTATTTTTAATAAAGATTTGTGGTTGGAATGAGGGTATTGTGATTTTATTAAACCTTTTGATTTGTGGAACTACAGGTCCCAGCCAGCCATGGGTGTCAGGGCATGTTGACACTTGTGGTTATTCAAGTGCCATCATGCCTTGGCTGCCGTGGGTACGCTGATGCTTGTAGTTATACAAGTAGCAGCATGCCCACAGTATTTAGGCCAACATGGCTGGCTGTAACCTGTAGTTCCACAAAACAAAATGGTGTCCGTTTGTTTTTTTCAAAATAAATCGCCGTTTATTACCCTACTATCCACAGCATACGGGGGTAGGAAGAGCCCTAGTGCTATCAGCACTGGGCTGGGTGTCCCTACAGGGGGGGGGGGGGGGGCGCTGTTTTTTTTTCAGCGGACCCCACTCCATAGGGAATCCAGCCCAACGCTGAACAGTCTGGGGTTGGTTAGTCATTATGGCAGGGGGACCCCTGCTGCGTGTCCCACTGCTATAGTGCCGCCAAACCCTGGTTTGCCTAGTGCTGGTTCAGTGAAAATAGGGGGGACCCCACGCAAATTTTTTCCCCCATTTTCACGGAAACAGCAGTAGACTGCCAGTACTAGGGTTAATACTAAATAGAGGGGGGACCATACGCTTTTATTTATAAAACAAAACATTAAAATCTATTTTTGACAATTTTGATAGCTGCCTGTGGTCAGGCAGCCACAAAAAAAACAAAACAAAACTAAACCACTGATGTTAGTTTTCAAAAGGGAAATTGTTAAACTTTATAATATTTTTTTTAAATAGATTTTTTAAGAAATTTTAGTCCTTTCTAACTGCAATGTTATGTTAATGAACCTATGTAACTATTTTTTTCTGTTTAAAACCTTTTTTTATGACCATTAAATAACTTTTATTTTTTTTGAGCACACCAAGGAGGTGCGAGATGAAACTGCTGATTTTCCGGTTTCACCCGCTGCGTTAAAAAACAATTGAATTGCTTTTAACGCACCGGGTTCTCATCCACCCTATGCTTTTGCATTGACAAACGCCTGGAGCACTAGTACACCGTTTCGGGGGAAAAAACCCCAAAACAATTGAATTGCGCGGAAAGTTTCCGCGCTCGAAAATGCTGAAAAAAACCCAAAACACACGTAACTCGCTTGAAATACAGAACTCGCCAACAATTGAATATGCCCCTTAGTATTTAAAATACCATTAAATACAAACATCTGCATACTTTTAAAGTCAAATGTTAATCTTCTTTCCTGCAGCAGTCAGAATGCAAATAATAATTAAGTAATGCAAATACATTGAAGAGATTTCACCAGCCACAGTAATGTTTTGGATTAAGTCAGTGGGAGGGGTAAAGACTCATTCAGTAAATCAGATGCAGCATTCAATCGCCATCATTATCAGTTCACAACAGATACAGTTCCCGACGGGCGTACCTGCATCTGCATCTTGGTGTACATTGATTGCATCTAATTGAACATGCCCTTACTGTACTTGGCCTACACGCCCCTTGGCTCCTCTGATACGCCTCCATAAGTGTAAGGATTTTTATAAACAAGATATGACTGACTCTACATATGAATGAAAGCATAAGTCATTTTTGAGTGCAAGCACAATAGTGAAAGTCATATTTTACGCTACACAAATAAACTTGCGTCCAACTCTACCTAAAGCCCCCAGTGCACAAATGCACATAGTAAATCATCTCCTAAATGAGCTCCTATCTCTAAATGTAACTTTCTTTTATAATTTTTTTACCTGATATTTTATTGTTTATATTAAATGATTTAATAAATATTCTCCAGTTGTTAGTTATATATGTAATATCTATTTCTGCCAGCAGATGGCAATCCTTCCATTACTTTAGGAAATGCAACAATCATTACTTGAATCTTGTTAGCCAGTTGTTGAAAGAAATCAGGGCTAGGGTTTTAGAGATTGAGGAAATATAATACTTTTATTTTTTTGTTTTGGCTAACAAGAATGCACGTTTGCTGGGATATCATTACTCTTTTACATAATATAATACATATTATAATAGAGTTAGCATTAAAGCATGTGGCCAAAACATAAACAAAGCTAAACATATGTTACATTTATTGTTTGCTGCAGCCATTTACACAAAATTAAACTTAGAAAGGAAGGACCTAGATCCTCCCAACACCTCCCAATAGCAGATGAATTCTTCTGCAATCCAACACTGCCATGCTAGCCTGCCAATCCATGAGCTACTACATAACAGAGCCAGATTTAGACGTCATGGGGCCCTAGGCAAGATACTGATTTGGGGCACCCCTCCCTGAAACAATCCATAGCACTATATTTTTTTTAGCAGAAGATATATTATCTTTTAACACCTACTAGAAAAGATAGTACAAACAATGTTATACCAAAAATATTATATAACTATTTAACTTCTTAACTAAAACAGTGCAAATAATGTTGTACAAATTATTTCTTAGCTTTAAATGCCTTATATCAGACAAAGTGCAAATAATGTTATGTTTGCACTTTGTCAGATATAAGACATTTAGGGGCATATTCAATTGACGGCGGGATCGCCGAAAATCCCGTGCTCCAAAAATATTACCGTTAATACGGTAATATCTCGCCGGATTTCAGCTCGCAGCTCCCCGAGCTGCGAGCTGAAATCCAGCGAGTAAATTACCATATTAACGGTTTTCCCGTGCAGGATTACCGTAATAATGGTAATATTTTTAGAGCGCAGGATTTTCGGCGATCCCGCCGTCAATTGAATATGCCCCTTAAAGCTAAGAAATTGTTAACCAAAACGTTTTTGAATTTAACGCTTGACATAAAACACACTGCAAACAATCTTTCACAAAGTAAGCTATATTACTTTAACGCCTGATATCAGATAAAGTGTAAACAATATCATATAAAAAAATTCCCTGATCACTGTACACAGTTATAATCAATTTATTTTCACAAATACAGCATCCCTTTACCTTTATATTTCTACAGTGTTATTCTGCGTTTAATTTTTTTGCAAAATTATCCACATGACTCCATCATGGTTTTGCCCTTTCACCATCATAGTGTCCACACTTCATCATTACGCTGTGCCCCTTCATAATCATGCTGTGTTCTCCTTTATCATTACACTGTACCCCTTCATAATCATCTTGTGCCCTCCTTTATCATTACACTGTGCCCCTTCATAATCACACTGCTTCCTCTTTATTACTGTGGTCTCCGGTCTTTACTTACCTTTCTATGATCTTCTCTTCTGCTGTCTTCTTCTCTTCCTCTTCTGTCTTCTTTTCTTCAGTGCTGCTCCCTGTGTGGCTCCTCACTGACAGTGTTGTGACATAATGACGTCACGCCCGACATTGTCAGCGAGAATGGACTAGAGAGGAGAGCGTTGGGCACCGCAGCCAGTGATTTTTTAATTTGCTTTTTTTGCTGGGCTGGTGGTCAGTGGGCAGGAGGGGGAAGCGCCTCTCCGGCATGGTGACCCCCCCTCCCCACCTTGCTTACGCCGCTTACCATATTCCGCCGTTGGAATGCGGTATATATATATATATATATATATATATATATATATATAAATACAAGTTAACCCGTGCATGATACTCATGCATTCTAGTCAAATCAAGCTACTTAAGGTGTTAAAAAGGTTCTTGTCATGCATTTGGGCCTAGCCCAGGCCTCCTCAGGGGAAGAGCGTTACTTCCCGACGCAAGCGCCCTTTTTTAACGTGGTTTTGTCCACATGTCACCACCTCATCATTTTTCTCCATCACCTCATCCTTCATCTTCATCGCCACATCCTTCATCAAGCTACTTGAGGTGTTAAAAACTCCCCACTGTCACCGCCGGCAACCACCAACCACTCCCAACTGTCACTTTTCCTTCAAGAAATATATAGGTCAGTGTATAACTCTGCCCAGCAGGTGGCGCTGCAGCTTGGTTTTTTTTTCCACACACGCCACTAGGCATTTATATAGTAGATATATATATATATATATATATATATATATATACATACATACATATATATATCACACTCAACACACTCAAATATAAGCATAAGATATTAAAAATGATATTGTCATATAAATATGGTAAACTCATACAAATATTACAAAATACAAGTACCAGCAGGATTGTAAATCCCAGGATAAGATCACTTAGTGGCATAAAACGTAATATGTTCTTATATATTAGATAAATTATTTCCATGATTATACATAAACCAAAATATCACAGAATCATGATAATATAAGGATACATACTTCATGGAGACACAGTAACCAAAATGGAGTTTAAAAAAACCTCAAAGCTGCACAGTTTTCACATGAAAAGGGCCTGTTAATCATATAAGGATCAAAGTCAGCCATAGAAAAAAAATAATGAGATAAAAATACAACATAAAAGTCACAATAATAAACTAGTACCACCTATATAAGTGCATGAGAGGAGATTGCATGTAGTCAGTATGATAATCATTATCATTTATTTAGCACTACCAATTCCACAGCACTGTATAGAGAATATTTGTTATTCACATCAGTCCCTGTCACTTTAGAGCTTATAGTCTAAATTCCCTAACACACACTGGGGTTAATTTTATCGGCAGTTAATTAACCTATGAGTAGAGCACCCAGAGGGAACACACACACACATAGCAAGAACATATAAACTCCACTGTAATGATACTGATTGCAATCTGAAAAATGGGTCTTTCAGGCAATTCCAACAAATAACAACAGGTCCAAACTCCAGGCAAGGCTTCTAATAGTGTCTTATAGATCGCATGAGTGTTTGCAACTAACACCAACCAATAGCATTGCAGCCTATGCCCAAATGTCACAATTATGTATTCACAGAGAAGAATTATTTACGAATGTGTCTGTAGAACAATCAGCGAAGGAGTGGACTTCCTTTCTTAACAACAAACTGCTACGCTAAAAATAACATAAAAAAACGATAGACAAACCTTTTCTAGGCCGACCGTGTAATACTTGGCCATTTAAATGAGATGTAATAAAAGCTTTCCACTTGCATGATATCATCCAGTTTAAAGAGTTAGCTATGAAAAGTATTTGTTTTTTAGGGGATCTGTTTTGATAAAAGGGATGTAAAATATTTTACCGTATATTGTCAGGACTACCATCAGAAAGTGTGGGCCCCTGTCAGGCCGTTAGCCTTTTGAGGAAAACAACAGCAGGACACTAACTGGTATTAGCGCTACTGAACTAACAGGTGCGGAGTCTAACGTACCCCTGGTATTCGCCAGGGACCCCCGCAAGGAGGTTTGGACTTCGCTGCACAGGGTACGCAGGTCGCGGTCCTGCTAGCCAATTGCCGGTGTAATGTAGAAGGGTCAGACGGTCCGGGTCAAGCCAAATCGGGAATGCAAGGTACCAGGGAGAATCCAGAGGAATGGTCAACTAGCCGAGGTCGCGGAGCAATATGGGTCACACAAAAAGAGGGATGGTCGACAAGCCGGGTCACAACGAGGAAGCAGGAACACTGGGAGCACACTCAGTTAAACTGGAGTAAGGTGAACCAGGAACTCAGGGTATGAAACCTGTTACTCTGGCACCCTAATGGCGCCAGAGACAGGTTTAAATAGAGGCAGAGGCTGCAGCTGATAGGAGGACTCAGGGGGCGGCACGCCGGTGGTAAAGTAGCTTCCCATTGCCTAGCAAGGGGACGGGAGCAGGGCGGCGCCTGACTGCCCCAGTACAAATGAAACAGGTAGGGCCCCCCTCCTCACCGCAGAACCCCCTGCTGCATCTAGAAAGTTGGGGTCCTATTTTAAAATATTCAAAAATTGCATTATAAAGCAAAATGGTAACAAAACATGAATGATTATGCTCTTTAGTTCAAACACAGCACTACATTATGGTCATATAAAACTACCCCATAACTCAGGCATATATAGGTAATAACTATATGAAAAAATGTTGTCAAAGAGCTATAATTAGATACAAACATCTCCCAGTCCCATCTGACTAGTATTTAGCGTTCTAGTGAACACAGAGGTCACAGAGATCATCCTTGTAACCGCCAAACAATACGGAGAACTTCCTTGTGGTACACAATGCTGAGATAAAGCCCCTTAGCTACTATATTTTTTAAATGACCCCTCGGCTGTTTCAGCACCCTCCTGGGCCATTTCATCGCCCCACCCACCTCAGCCATTTTATAGAGCCCCTCTCAGCTATATTATTGACCCCTCAACTTCCCCCCCGACATCCAGACTCATTTATCTGATGACATTCAGACACAACAATCTTCATCTTTGTCACTATATATTGCAGGCAGTCAAGTAACAAATCCGATTGCTGTTAGCTGCTTGTCAGTGTGGGCCGCAGCTCATAGACCGGTGGTAATCCTTATCTCGCAAGACCAAAACCACTGAATCACATGCAGTTTAGGGGAAATCACCATTAGTAATGGTAACAAAAAAACCTCCCTCCCCTAGAGTAAAGGGACTTATCATCAGTTTTGGTCCACTAGTTGGGGGCTCGACCAAACATTTGGGCTCCCGCACCTAGGGATTCCTGGATTAATGCTAAGTACATTGTTATGTAGTGATCATGGTGCTGACGCTTTCTTTTTTGCAAGAGGGAAATCTGCCCTTATGACTGAACAGGGGAAATGAGCTGGGCATGTTCAATATTTGCTCATTGGCCCAGTCAAATTTAGTCCTGATTGGGCTGGGAAAGAAAAGACAACAGTGAAAATGTCTACACCAAAATGTCTACAATCATAAGGTCCACACAGTTATAAGGTCGACAGTTATAATGTCTACACATTCAGAAGGATGACACAGTTAAAATGTCAACTTAAAATGTGTACAGGGTTGTAAAGTGGACAGTCAAAATGCTAAAATTAATCACTAGATTTATAACGGCAATAAAACGGCAATACATGAAAAAAACAAAAAACGGCAATTCTATGGCACTGTGATGGCATGGTATATTATATGCTTGCTTCACAATTTATTTTCTGCCTACCATTGCAAGCAAAAAGTCAAATAAACGTAAGTAATTGCTAACCCTAACTAATATATATTATAGTGATTTAGCTGAACACACACAAAATAATGGAAACTCTTCTGATAGCAAACTGTACACTTTTATTTTTTTAAATGCCAAAACTTACTGAACACTACACACATCTTTGTGGGACAAATGTAAACCACTAACTCAAACTAATAAATTATTATTATTATTATTATTATTATTATTATTATTATTAATAATATATTTAAACATCTATCTATCTATCTATCTATCTATCTATCATAATATTTACTTTATTACGTCTTTCTTTTCTACACTATGTCCTGGACACAGAGCAACAGCACTGTGAGAACAGGCAGATAGAAGTTGAGTTACAATGTTTCTGTTTCCAAACACAAACTTACTGCGATTACTATAATTTATGGTCAGTGATGATCATGTAACCAGGAACCACGATCATCGGGTCCTAGTTAGTCCTCTGTGACTAGTAGCTGCCTGCAACAGCACAGTCATTATAGGTGATGTACGCACGTACCTTTACAACCACACTGAAGCAACATCATAAAAAGACAATGCCTAAGCTTAAAGCCTATGTCCACTTGACATAAAAAGGTGTTGGTTGTGGGCCACTGGTTTAATATATTAATTATATTCCCCCATTTCCTTTCACTGAGCTGTAACTATTGAGCTTCTTGAATTTACCATCGCAAGCTATGTTCTCAAGATTCTCTAGTGATCTTTTTTATACACCTTCTTTGAATATCTTGTATTTCATTAATATTTGTCTGAAAATATTGTATGCAAAACTATACACAATATGCAAGTATAGTTGCCGTTCCTAACATAATTATAACAATTTCCCAAGTAATTGTAACTGAATAGAAAGGCAATTTGTTTTTTTTTTTTTGCATTCCACCTCTTTCTCTTGTGGCCAATTAACAGGAAGATATTTTTCCAGTTCAACCTGAGCTACAAGTGACTGTGAAATCTAATCTCTGTAATAGCATTTTTGTGTATGGCAATGTGCCACATTACATTTAAGTTTGCTTTGTTGACCTTATAACAACAAGGTTAGCGTTTGTAGTAAAACACAACTAGTCTGTTGTAGGCTAAATGACGGGCACTTCAAGACACCATTGTTACTTTCTACTTTTAGTTTCTGTTATTGGACTGTGTTTTATTGTATCCTAGCATGTCATGGCTCAGAAATGAAACTTTTCTACTGTGTACCTTTAGTGTAGGATGCATTGAAATGCTTAGTGACTGATATCTCTTACTTCAATTAACCTTTTATCAACCTTTAATCACTGGAATTAATTGACACAAGACATAAGTGTGGCAAATCAAATAAATTTTATTTAAATGGTGGTGGGGAAAATAGGAGTGCATGACTTCCGCCAGGCAACCAGGAAGTCCCTGTATCAAACAAGGGACAAGCGCAAAAAATGGACACTCTAACCCCGGGCGCACAAATCTACCTAGAGGACACCTGTCCGAGGCACTACTGAACCGCAACCCCTCTGGGGCACCCGCAAGTCTACCCATCAGGGCGGTACTTAGACCGACACTATAACCGACTGAGAGAGGTAAGATCAGTGTGTCCATTAGCATACTGTGCGCCAGACCACTAGGTTTTCCGGCCATTCTCCATCCACTATTTCCACTGGCACTTCAATGAATGGCAGGCATAGTATTTAGATCCCGGAACCGCTTGCCTCTGACCGTAGGCATCAATGTAACAACCATCAACGCCAGGAATTCACGAAACTGATTCTATCTCCGCCCATCCTATTTAAAGCCTATCTCCCCTCCTCTGTGACAATAGATGGGCGTACCACCCCAGTTAAACTTTTGACCCCAAGGACTAACTAAGGCCTAGTGAGACAGCCTCAAAATTTTATTATCCTTCATGCTTATCTCAGCCCTGTTTTAAGCATGCATTAACATGTGCTTGTAGATGTTAACTTACAAAAATTGCCTTTATCTATATACCAGTTTTCTCAACCTAGACAGGAAAAAAACCCAAGTTTTATTCATCACATTTGTCTCGCAATATTTTCTCACTGAACTTCCAACACTTCAACGGAGCCATTTAAAGTGCACCAACATATTAATCAGTTAGCTTCACATACTTACCAAGACCATCCTCTTTGATATGGGAAATATTGGACTGCAAACGGCAGAGTGCTTCAAATGCCAGTTATCACAGTTGACTTATGACAGCTCAAATAAGCTCTGTGTGTTATGAGTCTCATCATCAGCGTGATGGCTTAGTGGTTAGCGCTTCTGCCTCACAGCACTGGGGTCATGAGTTCAATTCTCAACCATGGCCTTATCTGTGTGGATTTTGTATGTTCTCCCCGTATTTGTGTAAGTTTTCACAAGATGCTCTAGTTTCCTCCAATACTCCAAAAACATACTGCTATTAAATTGCCCCTAGTCTCTCTTTCTCTGTGTATATTAGGGAATTTAGACTGTAAGCTCCAATGGGACAGGGACTGATGTGAGTGAGTTCTCTGTACAGCGCTGCGGAATTAGTGGCGCTATATAAATAACTGGTGATGATGATAAGTGTAACTAATTTGGAGATATTCGATCTTTATTGATGTGATATATCATCTATGTATGTATTATTGTAGGTATACTCGTGTGATAAAGTGTTTTAGTGTATTTCACCCTAGAAGTAACAATGAAGGTTATAGTAATGGCCTGTAGCAGTTCATGAGTGATTATCGTCACTAAGCATGTTAAATGTTTCTAAGCTGAACTATTATTTCATAACATTCTATGTATGTTTCTTTCTTCTTTTTTATTTAACTAAAATTTTATTGAAAATTTCCTGAAATCAGAGGTGCTAGGGAAGGGTACAGAAAAGAAGTGGGGTCAGGGGTGTTAACAGATACAAACAGATACAACAGATATAACAGATACAAATCAGAACAAGTGAACACCCATAATACAGACCAGTATCAAGTGAATAAAGGCATAAGTGCAACTAACTGCAAGGCTGTTAGTACAGAATATTAACAGAAAATGTAGTATACTAAGAACAAAAAGAATGAAGGGAATGTGGGGAGAGAAAATGGACGGGAGGGAGAGAGAAAAGGATGAGAGGGGGTACAGATGACTGGATGGATAGAGATCTCTCAGCCTCCTATGTGATAAATCAAAAGAGTGGGGAGGACCTCAGGAACCAAAGTGCTCTGTCCAGGCATGTCAAGTTGATAGGAATCGGTTGGGATGGTCATGAAGTACGCTACTGATGTGTTCCACTTTATATATCTGCTGGATACTGTCTATTAGAGCAGGAATTGTGGGGGTTCAGTTTTTTCCAGTGTCTTGCGCTTAGACATCTGGCTGCAGTGAGAATGTGGTTAGGGAGTTTCCAAACTAGTCTCTGAATTCCTGGTGGCAGACAAGGCAGAAGGCAAAAGGAGACATTAAAAGGAAATGATACGTTGGTGATCTTATTGATATGTTCTGACACTTTCCCTCCAAAAGGGTTGAATTATAGAGCAACTCCACCAAATGTGAGAGAGAGTACCCTGCTGACCACAGTTCTGCCAGCAATGGTCTGATGAAGCGGAAAAGATTGCTTTCTGCCTGGAAGGGATCAGGTACCAACGAAAGAAAATTGTACGAATTCTCTTTAATTCTAGTGCAAATACAGGATTTGTCAACAGCTTCGCGAATGGAGGCCCACTTCTCCAGCCCAAGAGGCTCCCCCCTGTCCTCTTCCCTTCGAAGCTCATAGGGTTTGTTATGAGGGAGATTGTATTGCATCAGTAAGGAGTAAAAGGTGTAGATAAGTCCTTTGGAGGTGTTTTTCATTGTTTTAGTGTTATTAAATGTTATTTTATGTATAATGTAACAGTTTATGTATACTTCATGGTTTTAATGTCTGCTACAAATCTTTAGTATGCATTGCATATTTCCATACCTTGTGAATGTGGGATTTTAACTGTGATCCACTTGCTAATACCTACATGGTACTGTAATAAGCCATTGAAACCTACAGTCTATTACGATTAAGTGAGATTGAAGAGTTATGTACCTACATTAACCCCAAGATAGATTGTCAGTAGTAAGATTATTTAATATTTTGCATGCATAAAAGAAAGAAAGGGGCTTAATAGGTAAATGTTTTCTCAAAAATATATTTTTTCTCGATAGTGGATTAATTGAGGATCCGTTTAATGCTGGTTAGCTCAAAATTAGGCACAACATGAGCGATGTAATAAATTTGCATTAATTAAGCCCATTTTTTCCTGTTGTAGACATTCATTTGTCTGTATACAATTTGGGGCATCCTAGAGATCTGTTGAGGCAAGAGAAAAAGAGAGAGAGTCTGGAGCATGAACCCTTGTGGCCCATGCTTCCCTGAGGTAGCATCCACCTTATTTACACATGTATAACTATACTGGGGTAAGCTCACCTATATATACCCATACTAAGTGGCCACTTTACTAGGTACACCTTTCAGGAACTGGGTAGTACTCTGCTTCGACCACAGAAAAGCCTGTATTCTTCATAGCACGGATTCATCAAGGTGCTGGAAACATCTCTATTCTATTACCTGTTGAAATGATAGCACCACACAGCTGCACATTCATCCTGCGAATCCCCCGCTCCACAACACCCCAAAGGTGCTCTAATGGATTGAGATGTGGCGAATATGGATACCACTGGAATACACGGAATTCATTGTCATGTTCGTGGAACCAGCATGGAAACAACTTTAGATGTGCACTGTTGACATAAGATTGGATAGATCCATAGATTCATGTTAACATAAGAACAAAAATATATAAAACGAAGGTTTGGCACTTGTGACTAATATGCACCAGTCTGAAATAGTCCAAGCAAATTCTCAGTGATTTTGGACCGGAAGCATCACAGCAGAGAATAAGCTAACTGTTCACGGATGAATCCAACTGTCCTCAATATGTGCTCAAAGTTCATGAAGCAATCACTTGGTTTCAATAGATAATACTTATCTTATTATCTCGCCACAAGACATGAAAGGAAAGAGAAATCCATCATAGTGCAGATTTAAGGATATAATAAAACAAACAATTATATTATTTTGATAAAAATGAACACACTTTTCACAGGAGACACAATAACTCCCCCTGTAATCTGCCCTTAAGGAAATGCACTTACAAGAGATACTTTGGTAGTAGGCATGTAATCTCATATAATCTCTTTTCCTTCGATGTAGTTTCAGGAAGGTTGACTCCAAAATATACCCAGGGGAATAAAAGAATATGCTGATAGTGCATTACCTCTTATAAAAAAATGATTTTTATTTCAGCACACCATCACATACAAAATGCAATATAAAATATAAAAGACATTCCTTATTGCATCTCGTTCCAGATCGTCTCTTACCCCGAATGTTGGTTGTCATTCACATAAACATGCACTTGAATCGCCAGAAATACAAGATATATATATAATCGGGAACAGAGCTATCAGTCAGAGATGTCACCCCCAGCCCAGCTTTTTTGGTCCAGGATCATTGAGACTTTGTGTCACGGGCACTAGGAGTCTTTACCCAGGGATCACCAGGTGGTAGGCTTACCAGAGCAATATAGATGGTAATAGGGTACTCTGGTAGCTGGGTGATCACGGAACAGGAAACAGCAGATGATGAGATGCTCAGGAAAGTCTATGACTAGCAGCACTGGTAATATGGAGGTAATAGTACACGAGGAACTGTAGGACAAGGACACGTGAAGGTAGTCAGTGGTCTGCGATAGCAAGTTGTACCACTGCTATAGAGAGGAGGAATGTCCAACAGAAACGAGGAGGTGATGAGAGTCAGCGGTCTGCGGATAGCAAGTTATACCGCTGTATGAGTGAAGGAATGGAATCCAAGTGGAGGTATCCGGGGAGTCAGTGGTCTGCGATAGCAAGTTGTACCACTGCTATGTGAGAGGATACTGGAACAGGTGATACTGGAGACAGGGATCAGTGGTCTGCTACTAGCAAGTTGTACCACTGAATATATATGTGAGGAGGTGCACGGGGAGAGACTGCAACACAGGATATACACAGGCACCTTATATACGATCCACAGTAACATGCACAATATATATATAAATGACTGAACAGGTCTGCAAATATAGGAAGTCTCTTGAAGTAGTCCAGCACAAGTTAACACAGTCAATGATGGCAATAGACAGCGGATAGCAGACTCCAGAGGAGAACCAACACAGTCCAGCAAGATATGCAATACACCAGCACAGTCAATGAGAAGTATGCATACCGTGGTTCAGAAGCAGGTAGTCAGATAGGAGTGCAGGGATACCTGAGCGGCAGGAGGCCGGCTGGATGAGAAGTCCCAGGATACCTGAGGCAGCAGTCAGTAGGTGCAGCGCACAGATAAGTAGACCAACAGGGACACGAATCCACAGGAATCAATAACACGTGGAACTGGACTCACGCAGGACCCAGGAGAGTGGAGATGATCCAGCAGAGGAGTAGTAGATGAGATATAAATCCAATGCAGACAGGAGGGTAGACCTGCGGGACACGTGAAGGCGTGGAGAGCGGATCAGCAGTAGATGGATGATAGCGCGGTCAGCAGCAGCAGGGCTCTGCGGTACACGGAGGTAACCAGTAGCAACCAATAGTTGTCAGTAGCGATGGAACACGGGATAGCAGAGTAGACCAGGAGCTGTTGATCACGGAGAGTAGCAAATGGCAATGAGAGCAGCAGTCTCGAGGAAACACAGGGGAGCTGAGAAGAGACTGCGGTGCACAGGAGCAGCGGATAGGAATCAGCTAACTTGTCACGATGATGAACACAGGCGAGTTGTAGGCTGGAGACTGTAGTGCACGGAAGCAGCGGGTAGACATCAGCTAACAATCCCGATGATGAACACAGGCGAGTTGTAGGCTGGAGGCTGTAGTGCACGGAAGCAGCGGATAGACAACAGCTAACAGTCACGATAATGAACACAGGCGAGTTGCAGGCTGAAGGCTTGTAGTGCACGGAGGCAGCGGATAGGAATCAGCTCACGGACTTCATGAGGAACAGGTGAGTGGATGTAAAGTAACGGTGGGAGTGCACAGAGGCAGCGGGTAGGAACCAGCAAACAGTCACAGTGAAATATAATAGCGATGATGTGGATAGAGGACTGAAGTGCACGGAGGCAGCGGATAGGAATCAGCAAACAGTCACAATAATAAGTAATAGCGTTGAAGAGGTTTGGAAGACTGTAGTGCACGGAGGCAGCGGATAGGAATCAGCTAACAGTCACGATGATACAGTTGATGGTAGAAGTGGTATGGGAACCACAGTAGTAGAAGTGGTTTGGAAACCACAGAGGTAGAAGTGGTTTGGAAACCACAGGAATCAGCAGCGCTGAAAACACGAGGAATACAGGAACACCTTCAGAGACTCATAGGGAATGAGACTCCAAGATCAGGCAACGTGGTGTTGACCACAGGTGCTTAATATAGGGAGTGTTGCCTGATCTGCCAATTGAGTTAAAGGGACATACACAGAAGTATAGGAAAGGGCTGCGCATGCGCAGACCCTCAGGATGGAGCACGGCCACGGTTCCTAAATGTCCGCGAAGAGGCACTCACGGTCCGGTGAGTGACAGTACCCCCCCTTTTAAAGGTGGGCACAGAACGCCTGGAACCGGGCTTGTCCGGATTTTTGGAGTAGAACTTCTTCAAAAGGGCAGGAGCATTAAGATCTTCAGCTTTGATCCAAGAGCGCTCCTCAGGACCAAAGCCCTTCCAATGAACGAGGAAACGGAGGACTCCTCGCGAAATTTTTGCATCCAATACCTCAGTAATCTCGAAATCCTCCTCCTGCTGAACTTGAACTGGCTGCGGAGCTGAGGGGGGAGTTGAGAAACGGTTGATGATAAGAGGTTTGAGTAAAGACACATGGAAGGCATTGGAAATCCGAAGATTCTTAGGAAGAAGAAGTTTCACACATACTGGATTGATTACTTGAATGATCCTATATGGACCAATAAAACGAGGGGCGAATTTCATAGATGGAACCTTCAAACGAATGTTTTTAGTAGATAACCAGACACGATCTCCAATTTTTAGTGGTGGAATAGCCCGCCTCTTCTTATCTGCGAAAGATTTATATTTGATAGATGTCTTCTTTAAACAGGTTTTGACCTGAGACCAGATATTTTTAAAGGTCTGACAAGCAATCTCCACCGCAGGAACTTGGGTGGGCGGGAGGGCAGGAAATTCCGGAAAAGACGGATGGTGACCGTAGACCACAAAAAATGGAGTTTTGGATGATGACTCGTGATACATGTTGTTATGGGCGAATTCAGCCCAAGGGAGCAACTCTACCCAGTTGTCTTGATTGGCTGATGAGAACATCCTTATAAAAGTCTCAAGATCTTGATTGACACGTTCAGTTTGTCCGTTAGATTGCGGATGGTAAGAAGATGAGAGTGCTAATCGTATGCCCAAGGTTTTACAAAGGGCTCGCCAGAATCTGGAAACGAATTGTACTCCTCTATCCGACACAATCTCAGACGGACATCCATGGATACGGAAGATCTCTTTAATGAAATGTTCAGCCAGAATGGACGAGGAAGGCAAACCAGCCAGAGGAATGAAATGAGCCATCTTCGAAAATCTGTCCACCACCACCCAAATAGTGTTATGATTCTTACTAGGTGGTAAGTCAGTAACGAAATCCATACTAATATGGGTCCACGGTTTGGACGGAATGGGTAGTGGTCGCAGCAACCCTGCTGGAGTTCTGCGGGAGGATTTAAACTGGGAACATAGCTCACAGGAAGCAATGAACTCTTTGACGTCTCTCCTCATTGAAGGCCACCAGTAACTTCGAGAGAGAATCTCGAAGGTCTTGTGTTCACCGGCGTGCCCAGAAAAACGAGAGGCATGGAACCACGAAAGGATTTTCCTCCTTAGAGTAGGAGGCACGAGGGTCTT
Organism: Mixophyes fleayi; assembly: GCF_038048845.1. Classification (NCBI taxonomy): domain Eukaryota; kingdom Metazoa; phylum Chordata; class Amphibia; order Anura; family Limnodynastidae; genus Mixophyes; species Mixophyes fleayi. Next base: position 108,033,244 of record NC_134404.1, on the reverse strand, counting down.
CCCAAATGGTAGCGTTTTGGTGGATGAAGCAGCCAGTGAGATACATTTGGGGTCTAGAATGGTATGGTTGGAAACCTCTTCTATATCAGAGGACGTCATAAAAGCTCTAGATAAAGCGTCAGCTTTTTTGTTCTTGGCAGCTGGTTTGAAGGTTATTATTAATTCAAAACGGGAAAAGAAAAGAGACCATCTTGCTTGACGAGGGTTCAAGCATTGGGCAGACTGGAGATATGACAAGTTCTTATGATCTGTGAAGATCGTCACCGGATGGCGAGCTCCTTCCAATAAGTATCTCCATTCCTCTAATGCAGCTTTGATAGCCAGTAACTCCTTGTCCCCGATAGTATAATTCTTCTCTGCGGGCAGGAGACCCCGAGAATAGAAGGCACAAGGATGAAATTTTTGCTGTTCCGAGCGTTGGGAGAGAATAGCTCCTAAGCCCACATTAGAGGCATCTACTTCCAGGAAGAAGGGGAGTGTCACATCAGGCTGTCGAAGGATTGGAGCCGAAGAGAAGGACTCTTTTAGTATTTGAAAGGCTTGAAGAGCCTCAGGTGACCATTGCTTAGGATTAGCCCCCTTCCTAGTCAAGGCCACAATAGGAGATGCAATGGAAGAAAAGTCTTGAATGAAGCGTCTATAGTAATTGGCAAAACCTAAAAAACGCTGGATGGCACGAAGAGTAGTTGGCTGGGGCCAATGTAGTACAGCATTCACCTTGTCGGGATCCATTTTCAGGCCAACTCCGGAAACTATATACCCCAAGAATGGAATCTGGGGTAATTCGAATGAACATTTTTCTACTTTACAGAACAATGAATTTTTCCGTAGCCTGGAAAGGACTTCTGCCACATGTTGGTGGTGAGAAGGCAGGTCCTGTGAAAAGATCAATATGTCGTCCAGGTAGACGACGACACATACATATAATAAGTCCCGGAAGATCTCATTAATGAAACCTTGAAAAACAGCGGGGGCATTACACAGCCCGAAAGGCATTACCAGATATTCGTAATGCCCGTCTCTGGTGTTAAACGCTGTCTTCCATTCGTCACCGGAACGGATTCTGATTAAATTGTAGGCACCACGAAGATCCAACTTAGTAAAGATACGGGCTCCCTTGATGCGATCGAATAGCTCAGTGATCAGCGGAATGGGGTACCGATTCTTGATAGTAATGGCATTGAGTCCACGAAAATCTATGCAAGGGCGTAAAGATCCATCCTTCTTTTTAACGAAGAAGAACCCAGCTCCAGCGGGAGAGGTGGAAGGTCGAATAAACCCACGCTGGAGGTTCTCCTGTATATACTCAGATGTAGCTTGAGTTTCAGGTAACGAGAGTGGATAGACCCGGCCCCTGGGGGGAGTCTTGCCAGGTAGAAGGTCGATCGGACAATCCCAAGAACGATGAGGAGGAAGACATTCAGACTGAGCTTTATCAAAAACATCAGTAAATGAAGCATATTGAGGAGGGAGTCCCGGTGAGGTAGATGAGATGGAAGATTGCTGTACTTTGAGAGGAATGACTTGGAAAAGGCAACGATGGTGACATTCAGACCCCCAAGACGTGACTTGAGGGGTGCGCCAGTCAATCTGGGGAGAGTGACACTGAAGCCATGGAAGGCCTAAGACAATTGGACTTGTCGTAACAGGAAGGATTAAAAACGATATTTCTTCATGATGCAGGGCACCAATCTGAAGGGTTACTGGAGACGTACTCTGAGTGATGAGACCGTTGATGAGACGTGATCCATCTATAGCCGTCACAGTAATGGGTGTTTTTAAGGTAATCACAGGTAGAGACCATTGATTTACTAATGATTTGGAAATAAAATTTCCTGCTGCTCCGGAATCAATCAATGCCTGTGACTCAAAGGTTTTGGTAGCACAGGAAATCGTAACGTCAAAGGCACAGACTTTAGATTTCATGGAAGATGGAGAGGACTCCAGGGACCCTAACTTCACCTCTCCAGAACTAGTTAGGGCCTGGCATTTCCCGATCTCTTGGGGCAAGAGCTGAGCATATGAGTGGAATCAGCACAATAGATACAGAGTCTATTCTTTACTCTTCGTTTCCTCTCCTCTGAAGATAATTTGGAACGTCCTATCTCCATGGGAATCACCGAGGGTGAAACTGGACGAAATTGAGGGTTAGAACGAAGAGATGCTTTAGCAGAAGTTGTTTTCTCAGCCTCTCTTTCACGAAATCTCATATCAACACGATGGCAAAGAGAGATCAGATCTTCAAGTGACGAAGGAAGCTCCTGGGTAGTCAGTGCATCTTTAATTTTATCGGAGAGCCCCTGCCAGAAGGCGGCAACTAGAGCTTCAGTGTTCCACTGAAGTTCAGAGGCTAAGATCCTAAATTGAATGACGTACTGTCCTACTGTATGAGATCCTTGTCGCAGACGGAGGATGCTGGAAGCAGCGGAGGTCACACGACCTGGTTCATCGAACACACTTCGAAATGTAGCAATGAATTTGGCACTATCTTGCAATATTGGGTCGTTTCTCTCCCACAGAGGGGAGGCCCAAGCCAGGGCTTGTCCAGAAAACAAAGAGATAAGATAGGCCACTCTGGAACGATGGGTAGAAAAATTTTGAGGTTGGAGCTCAAAATGGACTGAACATTGGTTAAGGAAACCCCTACAAGTTTTGGGGTCCCCATCGTACTTTGACGGAGTAGGCAGGTGAAGCGTAGAAGCTGTAGACACCTGGGATGGCACTGGGGAAACGGAGGAAAGCACAGGAGCCTCAGTAGTAGCTGTCACTGTCTGTCCAGATGTTCCTTGGGAGGTTAACGATTGATAACACTGAAGTAACAGCTGTTGGCGGGCATCCTGTTGCTCTACACGGCTGACCAGATGCTGCAGCATCTCTTTGGCTGTAGGTTCCGTATCTGGGTCTGTCATGGCCTGATCTTACTGTCACGGGCACTAGGAGTCTTTACCCAGGGATCACCAGGTGGTAGGCTTACCAGAGCAATATAGATGGTAATAGGGTACTCTGGTAGCTGGGTGATCACGGAACAGGAAACAGCAGATGATGAGATGCTCAGGAAAGTCTATGACTAGCAGCACTGGTAATATGGAGGTAATAGTACACGAGGAACTGTAGGACAAGGACACGTGAAGGTAGTCAGTGGTCTGCGATAGCAAGTTGTACCACTGCTATAGAGAGGAGGAATGTCCAACAGAAACGAGGAGGTGATGAGAGTCAGCGGTCTGCGGATAGCAAGTTATACCGCTGTCTGAGTGAAGGAATGGAATCCAAGTGGAGGTATCCGGGGAGTCAGTGGTCTGCGATAGCAAGTTGTACCACTGCTATGTGAGAGGATACTGGAACAGGTGATACTGGAGACAGGGATCAGTGGTCTGCTACTAGCAAGTTGTACCACTGAATATATATGTGAGGAGGTGCACGGGGAGAGACTGCAACACAGGATATACACAGGCACCTTATATACGATCCACAGTAACATGCACAATATATATATAAATGACTGAACAGGTCTGCAAATATAGGAAGTCTCTTGAAGTAGTCCAGCACAAGTTAACACAGTCAATGATGGCAATAGACAGCGGATAGCAGACTCCAGAGGAGAACCAACACAGTCCAGCAAGATATGCAATACACCAGCACAGTCAATGAGAAGTATGCATACCGTGGTTCAGAAGCAGGTAGTCAGATAGGAGTGCAGGGATACCTGAGCGGCAGGAGGCCGGCTGGATGAGAAGTCCCAGGATACCTGAGGCAGCAGTCAGTAGGTGCAGCGCACAGATAAGTAGACCAACAGGGACACGAATCCACAGGAATCAATAACACGTGGAACTGGACTCACGCAGGACCCAGGAGAGTGGAGATGATCCAGCAGAGGAGTAGTAGATGAGATATAAATCCAATGCAGACAGGAGGGTAGACCTGCGGGACACGTGAAGGCGTGGAGAGCGGATCAGCAGTAGATGGATGATAGCGCGGTCAGCAGCAGCAGGGCTCTGCGGTACACGGAGGTAACCAGTAGCAACCAATAGTTGTCAGTAGCGATGGAACACGGGATAGCAGAGTAGACCAGGAGCTGTTGATCACGGAGAGTAGCAAATGGCAATGAGAGCAGCAGTCTCGAGGAAACACAGGGGAGCTGAGAAGAGACTGCGGTGCACAGGAGCAGCGGATAGGAATCAGCTAACTTGTCACGATGATGAACACAGGCGAGTTGTAGGCTGGAGACTGTAGTGCACGGAAGCAGCGGGTAGACATCAGCTAACAATCCCGATGATGAACACAGGCGAGTTGTAGGCTGGAGGCTGTAGTGCACGGAAGCAGCGGATAGACAACAGCTAACAGTCACGATAATGAACACAGGCGAGTTGCAGGCTGAAGGCTTGTAGTGCACGGAGGCAGCGGATAGGAATCAGCTCACGGACTTCATGAGGAACAGGTGAGTGGATGTAAAGTAACGGTGGGAGTGCACAGAGGCAGCGGGTAGGAACCAGCAAACAGTCACAGTGAAATATAATAGCGATGATGTGGATAGAGGACTGAAGTGCACGGAGGCAGCGGATAGGAATCAGCAAACAGTCACAATAATAAGTAATAGCGTTGAAGAGGTTTGGAAGACTGTAGTGCACGGAGGCAGCGGATAGGAATCAGCTAACAGTCACGATGATACAGTTGATGGTAGAAGTGGTATGGGAACCACAGTAGTAGAAGTGGTTTGGAAACCACAGAGGTAGAAGTGGTTTGGAAACCACAGGAATCAGCAGCGCTGAAAACACGAGGAATACAGGAACACCTTCAGAGACTCATAGGGAATGAGACTCCAAGATCAGGCAACGTGGTGTTGACCACAGGTGCTTAATATAGGGAGTGTTGCCTGATCTGCCAATTGAGTTAAAGGGACATACACAGAAGTATAGGAAAGGGCTGCGCATGCGCAGACCCTCAGGATGGAGGACGGCCACGGTTCCTAAATGTCCGGGAAGAGGCACTCACGGTCCGGTGAGTGACACTTTGCTTGGACTATTTCAGACTGGTGCATATTAGTCACGAGTGCCAAACCTTTGTTTTATATATTTTTGTTCTTATGTTAATGTTTACTCCTTGTGTGGATTTGAGTTTAAACGTAGGGGGCAGCTGGAGATTTATAGCTGTGCTAATTTTTTTTAAAAAATTCCCCGTAGATTCATGTTGTGGATTGCGCAGAAATAAGTGAGTAGATTGCAGACTGATAGAAACCAGGTTGGCGACTGAGTAATCAACGTAGCACTGGCAATGGGTTAAAGCTCCAGGAAGTCCATTTACAGGAACTGTTGTCACCTGATTGGAGGCTGCAGTCTGCTGAGCTGAAGCAGCCCTCTGATTGGCTGAGAAAGAGCAGGTGACTGAATCCAAGATGGCGGTGCCCAGGCACTGGTCCTGCAGGGTTCCCTGAAGTGGAGACAGACTGGGCAGCACGCTGCAGGGAGACTTAAGACCTATAGAGCCTTTAGATCACAGTGACAGCCGAGAAAGACAGCGGAGGGCTAAGTAACAGGACCTGAGAGTCTGGTGGACGACAAATTTGTACGCCATTCTGGTATTTGGTCTGAACAACAACTTAACCTTTTGACCATAACTGCAAGCTTTTATGCATTGAGTTGTTGACACATGATTGGCTGCAACTCACTACACCAGTTTGGATATGTCAGGTCCCACTTCTACGTGTTTTATCATCAGGACTTCATTAGATGGCTGGGGCTGTCCCTTCTGTGTAGTGGGCGGGGTCCCCAACCTGATGTGGCCACACCCACATTGAAGCCTATGAAAGGGGCCCCAAGTAATTGCTGTACCTGAGTCCAATATTTCTTTCGGCGGCCCTGCCAATCAGGAGTATGTTTTGTCTCAGATAATCACACCAAGGAGAAGGTGTGTCCATCAATAATCACAAACTTAATATTGAGGGAGAGATTTAGTCACTTGCAAGTCTTCACTTTTTAATATAAGCATAGAATAAACAAAGACCTTCTTTTAAAAGATTATACTCTACGTGGCACTAGATGGTATACATATATTGATGATACAAAGATATAAAAGTTGTATCTTTTCTGTAAATTATCCAGCTCTTTCAAGATTTAAAGACTATTTCTCTTATTATATGTTTCATATAATTGGGGTAATCTTAGGGTTTTAATTTCATTTATTTAAATTAAAATAATATTTCTATAAAAATATAATTATATAAAATAATTAATCAATTGACAAATTAATATTTCTAAAAATGTTCTTTTAAAAAGTGGTAATTTCATAGCCTTCATTTAAACCTCTTGGGCAGAAAATATTGAGTGTTTGGATACAGAAGGTTTCCTGTCATTTAATCTAGCATCACCTCTTTTGTCACAAGTACATGTATACCCATACATTTTAGACTTTCTCTGTTTCAAATAACTTGGGTTTATTTATTTATTTTATTATTTTCATTTTCAGGAGGTGTGCTTTTAGCTGTCACATTGGTTTTTAATTATTTTTAAAAGGGAAACAACCACTGCTTAGACTTACATGATTTATCTATTTGTACTGTATAAATTCAAGAAACAGGTCTATCTGCCTGGTTGCTCATTGTAAATTCAAAGGCATAATTGGTGATTAACATTGTAGAAGCATCACTTCCTTTAAACAATTGGTTTGCTTGTTTTTCCAGTCCAGTTGACATGAGGATTGGCATACCTCTTGGTAAGTTAGCTCTCAGTTTAAAAACACATGAATGTGTAGCCCAATATATAGTGATTCTCATTGTTTAAAGTTAGGACCACCCCATTAGCAGAAGCGCCTTGACGGTGCGGGTGGCTTACCATACATATGCAAATGTGTGGAATTGAGAATTCTGCATCTTTATGTACAAGTAAAATACCATATATAGTATAGTATATTTTTTCTTTTCTGGATAACCCCACCCTTTCAAGCATCTGCTGTGAAACTATGAATTGATTGAGTAACCTCCATTTCTGAGGATTGGGATAGTCTTTTGGATTCCTGCCCTGAACCCTACTCTGAGAACAAAACCACACATTGACTCATACTGCTTACTATAATTCCAGAGAATTATTTGTGCCTCCTGCAAAATGAAAAGTAACTACTGTTTTGCCCATGTGTGTTAGAGGGGCCTAGATGTCTGGACCCAATGCCATAGTGATGGACCATGGGCCTGAGTCATTAAGGCACACATACTGAGTGCATCGTGCAGATGTTAGCAACGGCTCGTAAATCAGCTCTGCATACTCCAGGAGTCAGCAAGGTGCAGATCTCAAGATATGTGTTGGGTTGACTACAGGCAGGGGCGGATTGGCCATACAACCTACCGGGACTTTTCCCGGTAGGCCGCTGGCCTCAGGAGGCCGCTGCATGTATTTTTTGTCTTTTTTTAAAAAAAAAAAAATTGTAAGTCTCCCCCCCGGAACGGGTGCTAGCGGAGGGGGTCTGTGTGGTAGTGGATGGCTGCCCCCACCTTCGGGACCAGCCACCTTCCTGAATGTGGCTGCGGCGCGGATCCCTGTGTCTGGCTGCTTCCTCATATCAGAACAATAGACAGGAGTCACATGGGGCGGCACCTATCACGTGATGCACATCCCATGTGACTCCTATCTATAGCACTGATAGGAGGAAGCAGCCAGACATGCAGAGCGGCAGGAGAGGCTGTCTACATCTCTCAGACAGCGGATGTTACAAGGTAAGTGTAAGTGGGAGGGGAAAGGAGAGGTATGTTAATACAGTGTGTGATTGGGGGGGGGGGGGGTTTAGTATAATAATAGTGTGTGAGAGAAGGAGGGGTATGTTAATATAGTGTGTGAGTGTGATGGGGGGCTTTTAAAAAATAAAATAAAAATAAATATATATATATATATAGTGTGAAGGGGGGTTCTTAATATTAAGTGCAAGGGATGGAAGGGAGGGGGGTTCTTAAAAGAGAGTGTGAGGGGGTTTCTTAATATCATTTATGGGGGAGGTAGGCTATTAAATTCATGTGGTGTTTAGGTGGGGGCTAATTATTTAATGGGTAATATCTTATTTGTGGGATGATGGTGGGGCAATTTCATTTATTGGTGGGGCCTATTAATTTAAGATGGGGAAGCTTGGGGTCTATTGAATGTGGTGCTGAGTTTGGGGAGAGGATGGCTATTTAGTAAATGTATATGCTATTGATTTAATGCCGGGGATGGTTGGAGTTTTCTAAATTTCATGTACCCATTTTTTTTTCCAAATAGGTCCTCCAACATTCCAGACAAGCAGCAACTGAGCTAAAGACACCCAGCAGCTACAGGAGGTGAAAATGACAAGAACAGGACACACGTAGACAGGTACACACACTGGGCACACATACTCTGGGCAGACACACTGGGTGCACACACATACTGAGCCCCGCCTACAATTTATTTGGGCCCCCCCACATGAGGCCACTTTCAGACTTTTTTCCAGGGCCACTTTAAGTTCCCAATCCGCCCCTGACTACAGGTGTAGGTTCACTCTGCTGTACTAGACAAGACACTGGAGGATGCGTATAATATGTATGTGGAACATGAAATCGCAAAAGAACGCACAGAAAAAAAATATATTAATCAATTAATGTTAACTGTCAATAATATAGTCATTTATGATTAGAAATGGAAACTGTATAAAAAAATTATTATTTTTTTTTCCCCTTTGAAGACCATTTATTAGGCTGTCCTTAATGTCTACTGTACATAAAATACATGTTTACAGTTGGTCCTGATTGCAGACACATGTTATAGCATGTATACGATACTGACTCAGGACTTAGACTAGCCCCTTAGCTGGTGCAAGAGATACGGCAGAAAAACAAGAGCTTCATTTTGACATGGCTGCATTTGCTTCAGTTTGGCACGCCCACATTGTGCATCGAGTACGGGCACACGCCCATCCCCACCCCGTTCACGCCCTGAAATTGGCGTTGGCATACGCAGCGGACTTGCTTTCGTTGATGGCCGAATGTCCTCGTTCTGGGCATGCGCAGAAGAGAATTGCGTACGATATGCACAAAAAACAGAGATAAGTCCCTTAATGACTCAGGCCCCATAACTGTGGATATAAGTGATGTGTATTTGTAGGTTTCTTTCCAAAGTGAGCAATACGGTGTCCTGCCCTTTAAATCAGCATAGTGTTTTATGGGTTTATTGGGTCAAATATGACTCCATCTTGCCATGTTAGTTGCTGTGATTTGGATGGTTAACATTATAGTGTATAAAAGCCCTTCTATGATCCAATTGCTGCTAATCCTAAGAAACATTCCTCATTATCCATTGCATTTTCTCATTTATGATAAGCAATTAGAAAGATCTTATCAGTATGTTATGCCATTACACTACCCCTACTTGTATTTTCTTTGCTAACACTCATCACAAAGAGCCAGTCACAATGCAAGAAAAATATGAAATAGTCACAATTATATAATATTTTTATTTTTGCCTCCTACCATTGCATTGCAGAATAGCAGAGTCAACTTTTTAACTCAAGCAAGCCAGTCATAGTTCAGCAAGATAATTTAGGCAAATAGATGTGGCAGTTCTCAGGGGCAAATGCAGGATTTGTAGAGGGGGGTTTCCACACCACGCCATCAGTGGGCGTGATCAGCATGCATGGGGGTGTGGCTATAATTTTAGACAGTGCTTGGCTGCTCTCCAACTCTTCCTATCCCCATATTATACATGGGTAATGCTGCGTACAGAGTTGTTAGGTGCACGCAGCTCTCCCTTTTCAGGCAGAGCCGTGTGAAGTGACGGCAGGGTCCAGCCACCTCAATTATACAGTGCTCCAGGCTTGGATGGGGGTTTCCAGGCACTAGGACCCCCCCCTCTTGGTTTGCCTATGGTTCTATGGACCCAATAGTGGGCGGCTCGCTCACTACTCCGTTAAGATACATGGTCTGGAAACAATATTAGAAAATATATCTAATGGATCTTTGAGCAAACAAATATCTTACAGCATCTAATGTTATATCTTCTTGAAATCAGTTGGATCTTTAACCGATCATCACACTCATAAAACTTGATGAAAATTCTTCTTACATATTTTTCTTCTGCCCTCTCTAAATTACTAGTCCTGTGTCTGGTCTCGGATTGATATTTTAACAATCTGTGACAAAATGGCAACAGATATATATATATGTAAAAATAAAAGGAGAGGCATAATGTAGTATTGTGAGAATACTGTCCAATACCTTTAATAACTAAATTACGCGTACCACAAAATGGAAAATTTCAAGCATATCAGATTCTGCCTGCTATGAGGTTTTGAAAAACTCTGGAAAGCGAATCTGATATGCTTGAAATCTTCCATTTTGTGGTACGCATAATTTAGTTATTAAAGGTATTGGACAGTATTTTCACAATACTATCTGGGTGCCCTATCCCTCTCCTTTTATTTTTAGATTACTTTCAGAAACACCATCTGGCACAACTGGGAATTGGCAGCCGCCTGTACATCGGCAAGTGTTTGTAAATTATGGACTACATGGACAATTAATCAATATTGGGTTACGTGCCACTGTGTATCTTTGCAATTGTCTTTAATCTGAGATATATGCATATGTATTTTGTTATCAGTAAAGTACATGTACATTTTGCAATGTGATCTCCATAATGTCATGCATGTGTTTTTATGGGCAAATCCATATGAATATTTCATAATAGCAAACATTAGGGGCCTGATTCATTAAGGATCTTAAATTAAGAAGTATCTTATTTAAGTCTCCTGGACAAAACCATGTTACAATGCAAGGGGTGAAAACTAGTTTTCTGTTTTGCACATAAGTTAAATACTGACTGTTTTTTCATGTAGCACACAAATACTTGATAGCTTATTTGTACACTGAAATGTAAAGTTGATATTTGTGTGCTACATGGAAAAACAGTCAGTATTTAACTTATGTGCAAAACAGAAAACTAGTTTTCACCCCTTGCATTGTAACATGGTTTTGTTCAGGAGACTTACATAAGATACTTCTTAATTTAAGATCCTTAATGAATCAGGCCCTAGATGGGTAGGTCTGTGCGCTAGGGTAGAGAGCTGCCGCAGTGCTTTTAGTGGAGAGCAGTGCCATTTGTAAGAGTTGTTTCTTACATACAAAGCAGCTCTGCTGGTCCTCTGAGGTAGAAGAGGATTTTGGTGCACAGCGGAGGGGAGGGAGCAGCACACATGCCGAATGGAAAATGATTAATGTTTTTACAATGTATGTCTGCTGTAGTTCTCCAGAAAAAACTGACATGAGCCAAATTACCTCCATATTTGCTTTATACATAGACCACGTAGCTTTACCACAAGTGAATAAACTCATTGCATATACAGTAATATTGAATTTGGTTCTAAAGAAATAAGATAAATGACTTAGTCAACAAGTTACTGCAGGAATTAATCCAGACTTCCGTGATCCATTTGAATGTGTCATCTTCTGTCTTGCCAGCATCTAAGCTACTTTCTGATGCCTAATTAACCTCTTAGTTATACAGAGCACAGTATGACTTGTGTATATGAAATTGGGTTAATGGGTCACTTGCTAACATATAATGCCTCCCAAAATAATCCATTCACCTTGATTATCGTTAATTAGAGAGAAAAAAAAAATCCCCTTTCAATTTGTTTGACAACTCCCTATTGTTAGACACTGAATAAATTATTACACTTAGAATATTTAATAGATAATTTGCACTGTCAGAAATGACTTAAATGAACCAGCTGTACACATGTTTCATCTTAGGGAGGGAGTTGGTTTTATAGAGGTATCTTTAGTACTTACTACAGGAATGTGTATTAAAACTCATCATATTTCATTACAACATCTCATAAAAAGAAAACACCACACAGTAGTACACAAATCTGTGCAAAAGTTACACTATAAACTGTAGTATAAAATCTTTAAACAGAAACTCAGTAACTAATGATATGAAAGAAACCGTACTCTCTAAATTGTAAATTTTTGAGACCTTTAAACTTTCAAACACTTCTGTGTGTTATCTATAGCTCATGGGTTAGGACTCAGAGTTTCCCAAACCCAGTCCTCAGGGACCCCTAACAGTACATGTTTTCCATATCTCCTTGCTGGAGCACAGGTGCATTCATTACTGACTGACACATTGTAACAGATCCACAGGTGGTCCTAATTATGTCACATGTGATCTAGGGATGAGCGGGCTTGGATATCTGAAATCCGAGCCCACCCGAACCTTGCCGATCCGAGCCGGATCCGAGACAGATCCGGGTATTCCCGCCAATTGCAAAACTGAAAGCGAGGCTCCGAGTCATAATCCCGTTGTCGGATCTCGCGATACTCGGATTCTATAAATTCCCCGCTGGCCACCGCCATCTTCACTCAGGCATTGATCAGGGTAGAGGGAGGTTGTGTTAGGTGGTCCTCTGCCCTGCTATATCCTGTGCTGTGCTGTGCTGTGCTGTGCTCAGTCCATTGGTGCTGTGTCCTGTGCTCTGTCCTTCTGAGTTCAGTGGTGCTGCTGGGTCCTGTGCTGTGTCCTGTTCAGTCCAGTGGTGCTGTGTCCTGTGCTCTGTCCTTCTAAGGGCATTGTTATTTCCCCATTATTCCCAAGTTATAAAATTTTTTAAAAAAAGTTATAAAAAAAAATAAAAAAAAAATTAATTATAAAAAAAAGAAATTAAAAAAAAATATACAAAAACAATCCTGCAGTATAAGTCCATTGGTACTGCAATATTACAAAGTTCACTGATTCTGCAGTATAAGTCCACCAGTGGTACTGCAATATTACAAAGTTCACTGATTCTGCAGTATAAGTCCAGTGATGCTGCAATATTACAAAGTTCACTGATTCTGCAGTATAAGTCCAGTGGTACTCTCCTGTGCCGCATATAATTTTTAAAGGCTTTGCCGAGTGTGTGTGGCTTAGGGGTACGCTCTCTTGTGCTACATATAATGGAAAACAAAAATTTGGAGGATAAAGCTGCGAGGAAAAAGCTCAGTTTTCCTAAAAGACCCGCTGGCGGGGATGCTGATAACATCTGGTCCGGATTGAAGGACCTGCCAATCATTGCAGACATGTCTACTGTTGATGCATTGGATGCTGTCACAATAGAAAAAATGGTGGAGGATTATTTTGCTGACACCATCCAAATAGACATGTCAGACAGTCCATATTGTTATTGGCAGGAAAAAAAGGCAGTTTGGAAGCCCCTGTACAAACTGGCTCTATTTTACCTGAGTTGTCCCCCCTCCAGTGTGTACTCGGAAAGAGTTTTTAGTGCAGCGGGGAACCTGGTCAGTGAGCGGCGAAGGAGGTTGCTTCCTCACAACGTTGAAAAAATGATGTTTATAAAAATGAATAATCAATTCCTCAATGAAGTACAGCACTGCCCTCCAGATAGTACAGAGGGACCTGTGGTTGTGGAGTCCAGCGGGGACGAATTGATAATGTGTGAGGAGGAGGAAGTACACACTGTAGGGGGAGAGGAATTAGAGGGTGAGGATGAGGACGACATCTTTCCTCAGTAGAGCCTGTTTAGTTTGTACAGGGAGAGATGAATTGTTTTTTTGGTGTGGGGGCCCAAACAGACCAATCATTTCAGCCACAGTTGTTTGGTAGGCCCTGTCGCTGAAATGATTGGTTTGTTAAAGTGTGCATGTCCTATTTCAACAACATAAGGGTGGGTGGGAGGGCCCAAGGACAATTCCATCTTGCAACTCTTTTTTTTGGCCTTATGTGACCATTCAACAGTCGCTTGCCATGTTCAAAAAGTAAAACAAAATGTCAACAAATTCAAAAAATTAAACCAAAAGTAAAATGCCCTGTCATAATTTAAAACAATTGGTATTGACGTGCTAGAACTACTGTAATGTTTATATGTTATAAACACTACACTTGGAAGTTGGAGGAGGTATTGTGGCCCCGGTACCAAATTTAGTACCGGGGCCACTCCACTATGCAGTCCAGATAGAGGTGTATCAGATATTAAACAACGTTGACTGTTGCTGCAAAATTTTTAAATAATATTGTGGGGAACACTACACTATGCAGTCCATAAACTTTTTTGGTAGAATTCAGACCCGTGGAGGGTTTTTTAATTATATTGTGGCCCCGGTAAAAAGTTGTGTACCGGGGCCACCCCACTACGCAGTCAAGAAACTTTTTTTTTGGAATTCAGACCCGTGGAGGGTTTTTTAATTATATTGTAGGGACCACTCCTCTACGCAGTCCAAGTACAATTTTTGGTGGGATTCAGATCATTTGAGGGTTTTTAAATTATATTGTGGTGACCACTCCTCTACGCAGTCCAGGTACATTTTTTGGTGCGATTCATACCAGTTGATGGTTTTCTTATTATATTGTGGTGACCACTCCTCTACGCAGTCCAGATACATTTATTGGTGCGAATCATACAAGTTCAGGGTTTTTAAATTATATTTTGGTGACCACTCCTCTACGCAGTCCAGGTACATTTTTTGGTGCGATTCAGACCAGTTGATGGTTTTCTTATTATATTGTGGTGACCACTCCTCTACGCAGTCCAGATACATTTATTGGTGCGAATCATACAAGTTCAGGGTTTTTAAATTATATTGTGGTGACCACTCCTCTACGCAGTCCAGGTACATTTTTTGGTGCGATTCAGACCAGTTGATGGTTTTCTTATTATATTGTGGTGACCACTCCTCTACGCAGTCTAGATACATTTATTGGTGCGAATCATACAAGTTCAGGGTTTTTAAATTATATTGTGGTGACCCACTCCTCTACGCAGTCCAGGTACATTTTTTGGTGCGATTAAGACCAGTTGATGGTTTTCTTATTATATTGTGGGGACCACTCCACTACGCAGTCCAGAAAGATACCTCGTTGCAACGTTTTGGACTAATAACAATATTGTGAGGTGTTCAGAATACACTGTAAATTAGTGGAAATGATTGTTATTGAATGCTATTGAGGTTAATAATAGTGTAGGAGTGAAAATAAGCCCAAAAACTTGATTTTTGAACTTTTTATTCTTTTTTCAAAAAAAATCCGAATCCAAAATCTTAAATCCGAACCAAAACCTTTCGGCAGGTGTTTTGCAAAACAAATCCAAACCCAAAACATCGAGAAAATCCGAATCCAAAACACAAAACACGAGACACCAAAAGTCGCCGGTGCACATCCCTAATGTGATCCAGAAAACCTGCACTGTTGGGGAGCCCTGAGGACTGGGTTTGGGAAACCCTGGTTAGGTTATATTGAACAGTTTAGACTTCCGTTATCATTTCAATGTATTTTCTGTTATATAAATATGCAATTCTATTCCGGATATATATATCTATTGGTTACACCTTGTCAGACAGTGTTGTATGATGGTGATTTATCACCTACACAGAGGGGGTTTCATTTATGACGTGTAACACAGCTAATATTCAAGATTTCTGCCTGACAGCATGGGTCTAGCGAGCAAGATGGAGTGCTGTATGTCATGGAGATTTGCACTGTCTGATGGGAAAAATTTGGGGGAAGCAGGAACATTCCAGGAACAAAATGAAGTAGTCATAGCTCTGCACATAGTTCTGCGGAACTCTGCAAATCAAATATTTAGTTTTTGAATGAGGGAAAGGGGTGTAGAGAAAAAAGTTATTGAATTTTGCATCAGCTGTAAGCTGGCGGTATTTGGTCTCATCCTATACTGTTAATAGGAAGCATTTTGCACCGTGCACGGGTGGAGAAGCACATTTCTAGGTGCACTTTGCTCAATGTAAAATAAAAGCTTCAAACACATAAAAGTACCGCATGTAATAAAGCCAGTCTTGATGTATCCTTGCTCTCATTATGGGTTTAAACCATAAATAAAGCTAAACCAAGCAGCATTTTAGGAGAAAAATTGAAAATGTGAATTTAAGGAAAAGGTGTTAAAGCTGTATTACCAATATTTTTCTTCATCACTTTAAAATGGCTGCAGCAAGGGGGTGTGAGCGGGAGGACCAATGAGAACCTGCAACCTCCATGATTGAGGCTTTTCTATTGGTACTCCTGCTCACACCCCCTCCCGAAATGTCACATGACCACACTTTTTAGCCAGGGCTGTGAAACTAGCCATGGAGCCTGGAAAAAAGACTGCGCACACCTGCTGATGCGAACATCTACTTCTTGGCAAATTCCACCATTTTTCTCTGCATGTGCATGTGCTTTGCCAGACATGTAGGGGCATCTACAGCTGAGCTGCATCTTAGCTATTTTGTACAGGCACAATGTATTCAGCCTATCAATGCACTATAACTTAGGGACATCACTATGTGCAATAATAAATGCAGTGTTTTGGAAAGAGCAACACATATTAGCTTTGTGTTTGCATCAACCATATATTCACAGTAAGTGTGACATGTGTTGGTGTTAGGAGCACTTTGCTCCGTATTCTATCGCGTTTCCATGGCAACCGCTAGTTTCCCGGTGGTCTAGGAGGAAACAGTAAGTGGGGCAGGACTCCAATGTCCATTTGCGCTACTGCGCATGCCCAGACCTCCTAAACTGGAAGTTCAGCTTTTCGTGTCGCACTTACTTTTTAGACAGTGAAGGGGACAGTCGCAGCTATAGAAGCTGCCACAACATAAAAACCTGTATTTATTAAAACCTGCCTGCATCATACATAAGAGTGCATCACCACCAGCAGATATACAAGTGTGAACTGTATATCTGTATTGCCTGAATACTGCTGTACTACTACCCGCTCCGGGGACAGTGGTAGGTGGGGAGTTTCACTGAGGTGGTACACCTGTCAGAGCCGGATTTACACCTCATGGGGCCCTAGGCAAGATATAGGTTTGGGCCCCCCCTTCACACACACAGTGGACCCTCACACACACATTGGCCCCTCACACACACACACAGTGGCCCCTCAAACACACATAATACACGCACGCAGTGGCCCCTCACACACATAAAACACACACGCAGTGGCCCCTCACACACATACATAATACACGCACGCAGTGGCCCCTCACACACACACATAATACACGCACGCAGTGGCCCCTCACACACACACATAATACACGCACGCAGTGGCCCCTTACACATACACATAATACACGCACACAGTGGCCCCTCACACACACATAATACACGCAAACAGTGGCCCCTCACACACACATAATACACACACAGTGGCCCCTCACACACACACATAATACACGCACGCAGTGGCCCCTCACACACATACATAATACACGCACACAGTGGCCCCTCACACACACACATAATACACGCACGCAGTGGCCCCTCACACATACACATAATACACGCACACAGTTGCCCCTCACACACACATAATACATGCACACAGTGGCCCCTCACACACACAATATACACACAGTGGCTCCTCACACACACACATAATACACGCACGCAGTGGCCCCTCACACACACACACACATAATACACGCACACAGTGGCCCCTCACACACACACATAATACACGCACGCAGTGGCCCCTCACACACACATAATACACACACATAATACACACAGAGAGTGGGCCCTCACACACATAATACATACAGACAGTGGCCCCTCACACACACACACACACACTATTAATATACTACCCTACCCCTCCCCCAACTTACCTTTTTCCATCTAGGAGCTGTGGACTGGAGTCTTCATCCCCTTCACACATGGGACAGCACCTGTCATGTGGTGCACGTCCCATGTGACACAGAGCAGGAGACCAGCCACCACACAAACCCCGTGTGGCCCCTCCCCCGACTTGCGGCACCCGACGGCCCCTCCCCCAACTCGCGGCACCTGAACCCCCCTCCCCCTTCTCGGGGGGGGGGGGGGGTGCTGAGGGTCGGAGGAGGGGCCAAAATGTTTTTTTTTTTTCAATTTGCTCTTGTCCCCCTCAGCCGGGCCCCCCGAGAGCCGCTAGGCCCTAGCCAGGTGCCTAGGTTGCCTAGAGGTAAATCCGGCCCTGACATCTGTCAAACCGTAACGTGGGTGTACTAAAGCGAGCTCAGGGAGGACAGAAACCTCCCGTGGAGCAGAAGAGTAACTGCATTCATCTGTTGTTATCATCTTTAAATAAACAGCAACCTGTTGAAGTTACAAAAGCGTTGTGGCACCACATTAAAACCGCTGAACACCTTTAGTAACATCAGAAGGTATAATCAACAAGTTATGGTCCCAGCACCGTGTGTTAAAGTAAATGCTTAAAATGTAAAGAACGATAGCAAAAGTACAAGAGAATAAAAAGAAGCTTTTTATTTTGGAAGAATAGACCTTTATTCAGTACACAAAGAAAGAATGCACAGCACAGGCACCAGTATGAACGTTGCAAAATTAAAAGGTTCTGAAAATTATGCAACGTGGAAATTTGTGATGCAAATGCAGTTGATGCGGGAAAAGTTGTGGAAAGTCGCAGTAGATCCAGGCCAGAGTCCAAATGCTGATGAGGTGAATAGAGCCATGGGCACCATTGGCTTAGCTGTAGAACAGCGCGTGTATTCTAAAAGTAATGATAAAGATTCAGCAAGTAAGATGTGGACTGCTCTGAAAAATGCGTATGAGGACACAGGTCTGATGAGAAGGATAAACTTGAGGCGTACACTGTACGGGACTAAATTGAGTACTTGTGAGAGCAGGCATGAGTACATAGACAAAATGCTGTCGATATCCCAGCAATTGACATCTGTGGGAACACAGGTGGAGGACGAGGAAGGTATAATGGCAATGCTACAGAATCTCACACTAGAGTATGATTTCCTTGTAATAGCTTTGGAGTCCAGCGATACCAAGTTAACGACAGAAATCGTGAGAGCTAAGCTGCTGCAGCTCAAACAGAGAATTCCTGTTGAGGCAAATGCTAAGAGTACCGCTCTATTCACAAAAGGTGCGAAGTCCAAGAAGCCCAAGTACAAATGCTTCGTATGTCATAAGATGGAGCACAAGACATCTGAATGCAGACTAAAAGTTAAAAGTGGTACGCAACAGAAGAAGCGTGAAAAACATAATGAGTCAGCATTGAATGTAGCAGATAGTCATAAGAAAGACTGCTGGTATATGGACTCGGGTCCACAAGACATTTTAGCTGCAATCAGAATTGGTTCAGTTTGTTGAAACCATGTGATCCAGTTACAGTAAAAGGAATTGGTGGAAAGGTTCTTACGGCAACAAAAGTTTGGACTATCACAGTCCGCCTGAATATAACAGGTGAAACCATCATCACAAATATCCAAGAAGTATTGTATGTATCAGAATTGGGAACCAACCTTATCGCTATAAGCATCCTTGAGAGAAAAGGTTGCGAGATCAAATTCGCAGAGGGAAAATGTGTGGTTAAAAACCAGAAAGGTACTGTAATTGCAACAGCAACCAGGTGTAACCAGCTTTATGTCCTAGACACCGAAGAATGTCATGTGACGGCGGTTTCAGATAACAGTCAATCAATGGAGCTGTGGCATAGGAGAGTGGGTCATCTGGGATATGACAAAAAGCTTGCTGATGGGATGGTGACACGCATGAATGTGAACAGTTCGGAGAGACCGTCATGCAAGAGACGCATAAGGGGTTAGCAAACTCATTGACCCTTACCCAAGTCAGCACCCCTAGCTCTAGTACATACTGATGTGTGTGGTCCGATGGAGGTGAAATCAGTCAGTGGCTACAGATATGTTCTCACACTCATTGATGACCCAACTAAGATGTCACATGTTTACAGCATAAGAACTAAAAGTGAAGTCGTAGAGAAAATTGCGGAATACAAGAGCCTTGTAAAGACTCAAAACGGGTTTGAAACTAAATGTCTTGAGATCCGAATACAACAACAGGACTTTAGCAGAATTCTTAAGAAAATATGGCATACAGCACCAATTAACAATTGCCTACACACCAGACAGAATGGTGTGAGTGAACGAACTAACAGAACAGTTGTTGAACAAGCACGGACTATGTTAAATAACGCAGATCTGGAAAAAACGTTTTTAGGCGGAAGCAGTGTCCACTGCAGTCTACCTTAAAAACCGAGCGCCCACAGTAGCTGTTAAAGGTAAAATGCCAGTGGAGGCGTGGTCAGGTAAAAAGCCAAGTGTCAACCATCTCCGTGTATTCGGCTGTAATGCGTATGCACATATTCCTAAAGAAAAGCGACGTAAGTTAGATACCAAGTCAGTGGAGTGTATCATGCTCGGGTACTGCCAACAGAGTAAAGGATACAGACTGAGGACCCTATGAGGATTTGGACGCAATTTACGGTTAAAATTAAAGCATAAATTACATTTGTTTAAGATTTGTACGACACTGCATGGTACGGCAAATGAGTACATTTAAGTACAATACGCTTAAAGCACAGGCTTAACCTAATCATAAGGTTAGCACGGGTGGGGTATGTCAAATTGGGACTGGCAACCTCGACAAAGTTTTAACCGACAGGGTAATAAGCACTATAAGCTATAAACACTACAGTAGTAAAATTTTTACTTACCATTTTTCCGACATAAACTTTTCCGGAGCTTAAAATAAACGTTGACACTCCATTTAGATTGGCCTAAAGACCTACAGCATGAAATGACGTCAGTAAGTATGGACAGACTGCAAATGCCGCTTTTAAAGCGGAAATACCCAGACCCCAAACCTGTAATACAGGCGTGGGGTCCGGGTATTGCCGCTTTAAAAGCGCTATTTGCTATTTATTATTTTTATAACACTTCTCTGTAGGGGAGGAAATGAAAGTGTCAACCAGGGTTGTGTTGGAGTATTTTTATCTAAAATAAATGTTTCATTAAATCAGCAGACTAAGATGTAATTCTTTATACTGCACATGTGCAGTAAGGAAAGGCGCCTACTGCGTCTCCATTTTGTGTGTGTCTGACTTTACTTGAGCCCCTGAATGTCTAGAGGGTGGGAGTTGGAGGAGTCTGCTCATCTCTATTATCCAGTTAGGAGATATATGTTTTAGGTGATGTGCCTAAATAGTCTTATTTGAATGTACCTTGGTGCGTAATATATTGCTCCTATATAAATAAAGGATGATAATATTAATAATAAAAATAATAATAATTGTTGTCAGCCATGTAAATATTTATGCATTGTGTATGTCACTTTTTTTTTTAACCAAATGTATTTCTTAATCAAATATATGATTGTGTGTTTGTATGTGTGTCCCTTCATTATTTAATAATACATTGTGTGACAATCTGTCCCTTTTGTTGCAAAAAAAAAAAAGCAAAGGTGCACAACATAATACTAGTTGTTAATACAAGACTAACATTGCATAAAATGATTGTCCTGCACATTCTGAAGTAATGCATTAACATGCTGCTCAACAAACATATAGTGAAGGGATTAACAGCCTGAGAAGTTTGGAGTTTCCTGTGGAAGCGTGTGGATAAATAAGTTGATGTAAACATTTCCTGAACTGCATCTTCCTCCCACATACACATGTAACAGCGAAAATGCAATAATATGAGGAAATGAGAAATCTGTATTGGTGCACTAGAATACATTCTGTACAGCCAGAGAGAAGGGACCACTGGTTAATCACCTAAACTATACCTATAGCCACACATCTTCCCTGTAATTGGCAGTTGGAATACGCCCTACTTTCTTCCTTACCCATATGCAGGGCCGTCTTTCCAACTGCGCACGATGGGCAGTTGCCCGTGGGCCCAGCGGACAAGGGGGCCCGAGGCAGGACTCCTATTAAAAAAAAAAAAAACCCAAAAAACCTTACCTTTTGCGGCCACCTGACCATTCAGATCAGGTGATGATCCGGCTCACTCCCTGGTCCCCTCTTCCATGATGCGCTTGCAGTGAATGTCGGGCGTGGTGACGTCATCATGCCCGACATTCACTACAAGCACAGCATGGAGGAGCACAGAACAGTGACGAAGAACAGAAGAGCATTCGACGCGAAGTGATCGAAAGGTAAGTTACGGGGGGGTTTGAAAAAAAGAAAAAAGTGAATATATATATATATTTATTCACTTTTTTTTTACACACACACACATATTAGTAAGGCTCTAATCACCCTGCTGATTCCCAGTAAAAGACACCGTAACCCAGATAAAATACCAAGCTGATCTGTCTTTTGTGGTCAGACAATGTCTGCCTTCTAATTAACTTTTCTTTCTCAACCCATTACTTTAGTGATAATTAGCCCTGAACAGCAAATTATTGTCATCATTTACAATGCCTCACATCTACACTGGAAGAGTAAAAATTTATATTTATTCATTTTCCCCTGTGCTATTTCTTCATCATCTATTTCCCCCATGAGGGAGATGACACACAGGCGCTTTTGAATCTCCAAAGAAAAACCATAAGTTCTGAATCTATTAGACATTCATATATAAACACATGACATTAAATGGGAAAGGCTAGAGTATTTGAATATTTTTACGTTTACGATTTTCCATTTAAGGCTAATGCAGACCTAAAATGGGACATAGGGCTAGATTTACTAAGCTGCGGGTTTGAAAAAGTGGTGATGTTGCCTATAGCAACCAATCAGATTCTAGCTTTCATTTACTTAGTACCTTCTACAAAATGATAGCTAGAATCTGATTGGTTGCTATAGGCAACATCCCCACTTTTTCAAACCCGCAGCTTAGTAAATCTAGCCCATAGAGAAGAATAGTAGAATAGAGGATGTAGGAGGTGTCTAGGAAGAGGTCCAGGAGTAGGACTGGTTGTGATTAGTAAGGTGAACAACTTTGTTTCATCTGTTTTATATATATAGGGGCCCAGGTGCACTGCTTTGCCCGGGGGCCCATACTGTTGTTAAGATGGCCCTGCCCATATGTGTATCTGTATCATCTCTATTATCTCCAAGATACGGTCTATATTATATAGTAACCAGACCTAAATATCAAAATGGGTTTGTGGCATGAAGAGTACAGTAGTGTTAGAGTGGAATTGTATGATTATTGATTTAATATCTATCATGTGCTAAGCTTTAGATGCTAATATGTTATGCTATGACTTTAAGAGAAATTAAGCAGATATTATTTTCAGTTTAAAAAGACAAATTATTCAAGGTTGGCCACGCAGCGCCATGTTCCCATCAACGAAAACATTCCAAGAACATGTAGTAAAGTTCTTGATAAGATAAAACCCAAGGACTCAAAGATGGGGGCAGCACAAGGATATTGGCAGAAAGCCTGGAAAGAGATAACATACAAAGAAGAAAGAGTTGTTTGATCTTTGATGTAAAACTGAAATATATATATTGTTAATTGATTTTCTCTCATTATTTTACTGTCTTATAATTGGTTGTTTAGAATCTATACCCCTAGACTTACATGTATAAAAATAAGCGCTGAAGTGGTCTCAAATTGGAACAGAATAAAGCTGCTCAGCATTATATCATACAGGTGTTGAGTATTTTCTGTTCACCAGTCGACTGAAAACAAAGAAAGATCTGACTGACATTGAAGGTGCTTGATAGAAGTATCGGTGAACCCCGATACCCCAACATTTCTGGGGGCTAGGTCCGGGATGCTCCAATATCTCCACACCTGACGCCAAACTCCACTGATGTCCAGAGAACTGCTGAACTAAATCCGGTGAGTAAGAAAAGTGTAGATTTCTACCTTCTTACTCAGTTCAGAATTTCTTTGTATGTCTAAGGAAAGTCAGTTGAGGTGATTAGAGGGTATTCTATGAACCCAATGTACAGTCAGAGGAAAGGATAATGAAATGATAAATGTATGGATACTGTAGATTATGATGGATGTAGACAATTTTAGTTAGAAGATAATAAGAGAGTTGAATGTAAGAATTGTACCTGCTGCATTGTTCTGAGAAAATATTCAGGTTGCAAGGGACCTAGACTAGAGTGTGTTACAACTACAAATGCATATTACGGTTTTGTAAGTAATGAAAAAGAACTATATTTTATGTTAGGGTGCATTTGAATGAAGAAATACTACATATTGGCCACAAAATCATATGTTACCAGATTATAAACCTATATGTCCATACACTGACTTGAGGGGAAGAATCGGATCAGCCATAAGTGCCAGCCTTTTAATCTACAGCCGATAAAACTCACATCTGGTGTTCCTATGGCAGACTAGGAGGTAAAGGATTAAAGATACTTATAGTCTGTACAAAGGGGAAAATTGTATTACCTTATTTCACTTATAAGACATTGTATCCCAGATACTGACAGTACTGTGACCAGTAACCCAGTAAATGGGGGCACAGAACAGTAAGATGCCTACTATAGGCAAGCCTATGGATATAATGAAAAAGAGAGAAGGTAGTAAAGCTCTTAAAAGAATTAATAAAGTACTCAAGAGAGCAGGATTTCCCCCAGAAGGGACATTAGATTTAGAGAAATGGTATGGGTTTTATTTGAATAATAAAGAATGGATAAAAAGGCTTGGCTATGAAGATCAGGTCAATGTGTGGATATGCTAAATGTATGTTTGATCCTGCGCAGCTGAATGAGTGAGATGTGCCCCTCCCTTATTCTGTGTAAAAGATTTCAGTGTGTTGAGATAAGAAGCACTCTGTTTTTTGTTATCTGACAATGTATATAATGCTGATAAAATATGTCCGGAGTGCTGAGTGATAATAACATGTTGAGGCTAACTTGTATTTAGTCTAATGCTGGGACTTGTAGTTCCACAGCAGTAGGCTGGAAGGTATCAGCTGATTTTTCTTTCTCTGTATGTGAGTTTTTGTCTCCGTCTTACTTCGTGTGAGGGAGATCTGTGTTTGTCTGTCTTGTCTGTTTATTTTTATTTTTTTTACAAGAGACATGTTTCAAGGTTAAAGAAGTTGTACATTTTGTAAATAATATAATGCCTGCCTGCTTAATTCTAAGCTTTTAAAGAGATGCATAACAAGTGTTGAAATGTTTTGGTCCGTCATTACACGATTCAGTGAACGGACAAGTTGGCTGGGGTCCAACAACCCGTTTCTGTATTTGAACAAAATAATTTTGTTTCTGAAATTTGAGAAAAATAGCTTTCTCTTTAATGAAGTTGAGAATTGTGGGAGTGAGCCTTTACATGAAGATATATATTACAAGCTGTTTTTATCTGTGTGAAAATGGCGCTGATGAATGTTCTCAGAAATAAGGAGGGTTTGTTATGCCCATAAAGAAATGTTACGAGATAAAATGTCGTCTGTGAGCGAGAATTGTGAATATATATTTGTACTTTAAACATGGAAATCACAGAATCTGGAAATATGTGTGAATATTTGGTTTACAAAGAGATGATGAGAAAGGAGTGGCTTTGAACACTCGCCCAGGTCTCGTCACTTTGACATTCCCTGTTTGTGAGATTAGGGACTGCCCCTTTGAGGAAATCAGTTTTTCATTGCATGGAACGCATAGCGTCACAGTTAAGCTACAAAGAGAAACTTTTAAACAAGTGTCGTATTAGCAGCTGTACAATGTGAATTAATAACAGTTACTGTAATTCCTAGTGAATAAATGTTAATCTCTATGCAAAAGTTTTTTCTTCACAGAAGCTCTCCAGCTACAAAGCACCCTTTCAATCCAGATTGCATTGATCCAACTTGCAATGAATAGAAGTTGCAATATGTTTTGGTCAACAGCCACGACAAACATAAGTATAAACTAATTAAGGATTTATAGAACGTAGACTCTGCTGAGTAATGATTACCTTGTTTTGGAAAGAGATATTAGAGTTTATGTGCTATTCGCATAGCAAATGCATGAACCAGATGGTTTTTCTGTATGTGCAGAAAGCAAAAGGTTTTTATTTTTATCCTCATAACAATTTTGAGTCAATCAGTGTTGTAAACGCATTCACTGCCCTTATTTACTGTGCTATAATAGTAATATACTGCAAGTCCTTCTTTGTATTGTGGGTATGGTAATGCATTGATGGGAATTCAATATTTGTACGGAAATGAAAATGATTTAAGACTTTATGAGCTATTATCTGTGTTTTTGCATTAGCATTTCTGGGTGATAGTAAGACATTTACACTCTCCACTGAGCAAAACCAAATGTTTAACGAATTTTAAGCTAAAGCAACTTCAGCACCAGCACTGGCTTTGCCAGATTGTGACAGAGCTACTCAAGCACACGAAGTTGAAGGCTTCACTCAAGATAATGCCCAACATCGCAGACTGTTTAAGACCAGATTCCTCAATGGCCTTTCTGAAACATATCGTCAATAATTGTTCCTTATAAGACCAGAAGCAGTAACAATGGAAATGCAATACATGCTCCAAGTCCTGGAAGGTATAGAAGACCGGGAAAAGGAGAAGCAGAGGAAAGTCAAAGACAAGTCCCAAACCGTTCATGTGGTCCAAGAAAATCAAGACTGGAAGGTTCGTACAGACACAAGAGGTGCACCTGAGTAATAAATAAAGGAAAAAGGAAATATGACTCTGGCAGAAATGAAAAAACAAGGAGTTTGTTTCTTTTGCAAACAAAGAGGCCACATGAAAAGAGATTGCATTAAGCATAAGAAATGGCTGGAAAGAAGAAATCAACAAGCTACAGACCAACAACTGGCATAGGAAATTGGCACTCCAACGTACCTCCGGCTCACATATAACCAAACTCTGAAAGATGACTTAACTAAAGGCCTAATGAATATCATATTACCCAATGGTCAAGAACGTGAGTGTCTAATTGATACTGGAGCAAGCCACACTGTATTAAGAAAACAGGAGGTACCTCAACAACTATTAACAGAAATTGATTTACCTGCTACAGGCCTAGCAGGAAAAGAAGTAAAACTAACAGAAAGTAAACCAGTTACACTTTTAGTAGGTGAAGAGACAATTGAAGTACCAATACAATTTCTCAGTTCCTCATCTTGTCCCTATAATCTGTTGGGAGCAGATGTACTTTCAAAGATACAAGCCAGCATCAAATACACCCCAACTGGAGTAAAACTCACAAGTCAACTCCCATCTCCAGTCCAAGAAGATCTTACAGCAGCAATCTAGATGCTAGAGCAGATGAGCACATGTCACAAGGCTAAGACTGTTAATCTACCAGATTGGCTGAATATAGTACCAGACAAGTTATGGTCCAAAGGAAAACACGATGTGGGCACACTTAAAGTAAATCCTGTAAAACTGACACTAAAGCCAGGAACACATCCTGTCTCAATTAAACAGTACCCACTTGCTGCAGCTCAAACCAAAGCGATATCAGAACAAATACAAGAATATCTACAAATAGGGGTGTTAAGAAAATGTCGCTCTCCTTATTCTACACCCCTATTCCCAGTAAAGAATTAAGATGTCGGACAAGGGGGTGCAATACTGGATGGTTTATGACCTAAGAGAGGTCAACAAAAGACTTCTGATCAACACTCCCATTGTGCCCAACCCCCACACTTTGCTTAATCAGATACCGCCAAATGCAAAATGGTTTTCAGTAATTGACTTGGCAAATGCTTTCTTCTCAGTCCCAATCACAGAAGATAGTCAACTTCTTCTAGCCTTCACCCATGATGGAAACCAATATTGTTGGACAAGACTCTCTCAAGGAGGAGCCACCAGCCTATCAGAATTTTCAGAAGCAATGGCACTAATTCTCCAAGGATGGAGGTCTATCAATCCAACTACTCAACTCATTCAATATGTAGATGATCTCATGGTGGCTGCGGAAGCTGAAGAAGAATGCAAAGCAGAAACACTGTCATTACTTTGTTTTCTGGCCGAACAAGACTGCAGAGTATCACCAAGCAAGTTGCAACTAGTACAGGAAAAAGTAATATTCTTAGGACATTGTATCTCTGCAGGAACCAGACATCTTACAACTGAAAGAGTTAAAGTTATACGAGACATGAAGACACCAAAAACAGTCAAAGAAATTAGAGCCTTTTTGGGACTCCTCGGATATTGCAGAGAGTGGATTCCCTCAGCTTCAATTCTTATGCAACCACTGTATGAATGCTTGAGGAAACA
The DNA here is from genome assembly GCF_038048845.1 of Mixophyes fleayi. Taxonomy (NCBI): domain Eukaryota; kingdom Metazoa; phylum Chordata; class Amphibia; order Anura; family Limnodynastidae; genus Mixophyes; species Mixophyes fleayi. The sequence goes on along the minus strand of NC_134404.1, from coordinate 108,005,372 downwards.
GGGAACAGAACCGCTCAATATAGCTGAAATAGAGAATGCAGTGCAAGCCCTGAAACATGCCATCTCTACTGCATCAGCACTTGGACTACCAGACTATCTGAAGCCTTTCACATTGTTCTGCTATGAGCAGTCAGGACATGCTCTAGGAGTCCTCACACAGAAACATGGAATGAAGCAAAGGCCACTGGCCTATTATTCTGCACAACTCGATCCAGTTATAAGAGGTTCTCCATCATGTATACAAGCAGTAGCAGCAGCAATACTGAAAGAAAAGGTAGCAGATATGGTATTGGACCATGCACTTATTACTCAAGTTCCACATACAGTCACAGAAATTCTTAATCAAGCAAAAACAAGATATTTGTCTGCAGCCAGACTAACTAAATATCAGGTAGCCTTGCTCAGCGCCTCACATGTAACAATTACCAATTGCACAGTCCTCAATCCTGTAACCCTGCTCCCCATTGATGATTCAGAAGAGGGGAGTAAGGGGAGTCGCAAAGAAGATGAATCATCAGACAGGGGATATGAGGACCTGAGTGAAGTGTCTGAAGAAGAAACTGAAGAAATACACACACAAAAATTTTCACATGATTGTTTGGAACTTATGAAATTAGAAACTTGAGCTTTGCATAATGTTACTGACACACCACTTTCAGATGCAACCCTAACTCTTTATGTAGATGGATCTAGATACTATGTGGATGGAGTTCCATATACAGGTTATGCCATCACAACTGAGGAAGAGGTGCTTGACTCAGGAACACTGTCTAATGGAGCATCAGCACAAGAAGCAGAATTGATAGCTCTAACTAAAGCTTGTGTATATGCAGAAGGACAAAAAGCCAATGTATATACAGATTCACGTTATGCCTGGGGAGTGGCGCATGACTTCGGTCCCATTTGGAAAAGCAGAGATTTCCAAGAATCAAATGGAAAATCCATCAAACATGCAAACTTGATTAATGAACTGTTTAGAGCATTGGAACTCCCTAAACAAGTGGGAATTATAAAGGTTCAAGCTCACACTAGAGAACAAACTCCAGAAGCAAGAGGAAATAACTTTGCAGATCAAGCAGCAAAAAAGGCAGCCCTCCAACCAAAGAATACTACATTTCTTGTAGACTCAACAGAAGGTGACACAGACAAATTTCAATTCCCAGACCTACAAAGCCTTAAATACTTTCAGAAACAAGCAACAAAGGAAGAAAAGAATAAGTGGGAAAAAGAAGGTGCACAGCTTGATGAGCAAGGAATATGGTCAAAAGAAAATAAATGGTGCCTACCAAGAGCCTTATACCCAGTAATGACTCAGATTACACATGGACAAGTACATCATTCCAAAGAGGCAATGACTAATAGGGTATGGAAAAATTGGATTGCCCCTGGATTCAACTCTGCGGACACAAACTATGTGGCAGCTTGCTGGATATGTGGAATACACAATCCAGGGCAAAGAGTAAAGACCCCAAAGGCTTTCTATCCCTTTCAGAGACTTCAGATCGACTATATACAACTTCATAAATGTGGTACCTACGAGTATGTGTTAGAAGGAAAAGCTACTGCTAAAAACACAGCAAAGAAATTAATCTCAGAAGTCATCTATAGATATGGCATACCTGAAGTTATTGAATCAGATAGAGGTACAACCTTTACAGAAGAGATAATGAAGCATGTAATGAAGAACTTGGGAGTATCACAAGCTTTTCACACTCCTTATAGGCCACCAGCAGGTGGGAGGATAGAAAGGCTTAATGGTGACATTAAATTGAAACTACAGAAAATGATGCAAGAAACCAAAAAGACTTGGTTAGAATATTTACCAATAGTTCTGTTTAACATTAGAACTACACTTATGAAGAGACACGGGTTTAGCACCAAATGAGATACTGTTTGGCACAGCACACAGAACAGGCTGTTATTTTCCATAGCAACTACAGCATGTATATGGTGATTTGTTGAATTATGTTGCTTTATTACAGAAACAACTAACTGAAATACATGGTCAAATGTTCTCCTTCATTCCAGACCCTAATTTTGATACAGGTACCCATAAACTGCTATCTGGTGACTGGGTGGTCATAAGAAAGCACATCAGGAGATGTCTTGAACCCAGATATAAGGGTCCTTATCAAGTCCTGTTGACGACTCCCATGGCAGTGAAAGTACAGGAAAAAGACACCTGGATTCACGCTTCACACTGCAAAGTCTTTAAATCAGGGGAGTCTTGTTCTGATAAATAGAAATGACTGTCTTATGGTATTGATATGTCTTACCAGAATATTTCTGCCTGAAGTAGGGGTCAAGGCCTCCCTAACCCAGTATGAAACAGACAGATAAGTGACAAATTGCCCATGTCACTGTGAGAAACAGAAGGGGAAGGAGTGCTCAACAATTTGCACTCATAGGAGAATAAACTTTGAAAATGCCTTTGTGAATACATAACCTCATTGGCAAAGTTGTCATTTTGAATATTGGGAATATTGCCATTAGTAGCAAAGGGTTTGGCAATCCAGCTCATTGTATATGTGGTAGAGAAAATTGTTGTATGGCTGATTAAGAAATTACTGACACTTGATTGTTGTTCCTGCAGGAAAAATAATGAGCTTCCAGAACCAGTAATGATCACAGAAATTTCTACAAGTTTAATGTCTGAGACAAACAGTGAACATTATGAACAATGGTCAACAATCAAACCAAAAACCTGCACAGTCTGCAACAAGAGATTGACAGTGACCATCGAGAAACTAGAATGAAAATTGATGTCCTATTCATTAGTGGGACATATTTGTTAAAGAATCTTATTCCATATAGAAAGCAATGAATATCTTGATTCATCCATTGATACTAATTCTTCTTGTACTAACTATAATGATTATATGGAACTGCTACTTAAAATGTAATACAAGAAAGTTTTTGAATAGATATCAGCAAAGTATTCCCCTCTATGCAACGAGATAAAACATTAAGTAGGGAAAGAAAAGTTATGGTGATAAAGTACCAGAGATATGTGCTTAATGAATTCTTGTTCTAATCATATGGGGTCCTTATGATACCATATGTTTAAATGTAGGTACTAACTGTCTTCTGCTGAGTATCGCCATGACTGATAGGTAGAGGTTAATAGTTGATATTTAATCAAAGAGGGGAATGTTAGAGTGGAATTGTATGATTATTGATTTAATATCTATCATGTGCTAAGCTTTAGATGCTAATATGTTATGCTATGACTTTAAGAGAAATTAAGCAGATATTATTTTCAGTTTAAAAAGACAAATTATTCAAGGTTGGCCACGCAGCGCCATGTTCCCATCAACGAAAACATTCCAAGAACATGTAGTAAAGTTCTTGATAAGATAAAACCCAAGGACTCAAAGATGGGGGCAGCACAAGGATATTGGCAGAAAGCCTGGAAAGAGATAACATACAAAGAAGAAAGAGTTGTTTGATCTTTGATGTAAAACTGAAATATATATATTGTTAATTGATTTTCTCTCATTATTTTACTGTCTTATAATTGGTTGTTTAGAATCTATACCCCTAGACTTACATGTATAAAAATAAGCGCTGAAGTGGTCTCAAATTGGAACAGAATAAAGCTGCTCAGCATTATATCATACAGGTGTTGAGTATTTTCTGTTCACCAGTCGACTGAAAACAAAGAAAGATCTGACTGACATTGAAGGTGCTTGATAGAAGTATCGGTGAACCCCGATACCCCAACAGTAGTCACCGTAGCAGGGGATTTGTATTGCCCACAAGCTACCACACAGTGGGTCTGTATTGTATAGCAGCTAGCAGAATTTTAGGACTGTATTGTATAGTAATCACCAGAGCCAATGGTAATGTACTGCAGCCACCATGGGGTAAATGTATGAACATGCGGGTTCTTCAACACCCTCGTGTTCAGCGATTAAATTTCAAGCGGTGCTGCATTGTAAAGGGACACTTCTCTTTACAATGCAGCGCCGCTTGAAATTTAATCGCCGAACACGCTGAACACGCGGGTGTTGAAGAACCCGCATGTTCATACATTTACCCCCAGATTGGGATCTGTATTGTAGAAAGCCACAAGAAATTAGGGTCTTTATTTTTATTCTAGTCACCAGAATTTGGGCGCTGTATCTACAGTCATGGCCAAAAGTTTTGAGAATGACACAAATATTGGTTTTCGCAAAGTTTGCTGCTTCAATGTTTTTAGACCTTTTTGTCAGATGTTGCTATGGTATATTGAAGTAAAATTACAAGCATTTCATAAGTGTGAAAGGCTTTTATGGACAATTACATTAAGTTTATGCAAAGAGTCAATATTTGCAGTGTTGACCCTCCTTTTTGAAGACCTCTGCAATTCGCCCTGGCATGCTGTCAATCAACTTCTGGGCCACATACTGGAAGATGGCCACCCATTCTTGCCTAATAAATGCCTGGAGTTTGTCAGAATGTGTGGTTTTTTGTTTGTCCATCTGCCTCTTGAGGATTGACCACAAGTTCTCAATGGCATTAAGGTCTGGGGAGTTTCCTGGCCATGGAGCCAAAATTTTGATGTTTTGATCACCGAGCCACTTAGTTATCACTTTTGCCTTATGGCAAGGTGCTCCATCATGCTGGAAAAGACATTGTTCATCACCAAACTGTTCTTGGATGGTTGGGAGAAGTTGCTCTTGGGGGATGTTTTGGCACCATTCTTTATTTATTGGTGTATTCTTAAGCAAAATTGTGAGTGAGCCCACTCCCTTGGCTGAGAAGCAACCCCACACATGAATGGTCTCAGGATGCTTTACTGTTGGCATGACACAGGACTGATGGTAGCACTCACCTTTCCTTCTCCTGACAAGTGTTTTTCCAGATACCCCAAACAATCTGAATGCGGATTCATCAGAGAAACTGACTTAACTCCAGTCCTCAGCAGTCCAATCCTTGTACCTTTTGCAAAATATCTTTCTGCCCCCGATGTTTTTCCAGGAGATAAGTGGATTCTTTGTTGGCCTTCTTGATACCAGGCCATCCTCCAAAAGTCTTTGCCTCACTGTGCATGCAGATGCACTCACACCTGCCTGCTACCATTCCTTAGCAAACTCTGACTGGTGATGCCCCGATCCCTCAGCTTAATCAAAACGTTATGAGACAGTCCTGGTGCTTGCTGGACATTCTTGGGTGCCCTAAAGCCTTCTTCGCAACTATTGAACATCTCTCCTTGAAGTTCTTGATGAACCGATAAATGGTTGATTTAGGTGCAATCTTACTAGCAGCAATATCCTTGCCTGTGCAGCCCTTTTTGTGCAAAGCAATGATGACAGCACATGTTTCCTTGCAGGTTACCATGGTTAACAGAGGAAGAACAATGATTTCAAGCACCACCCTCATTTTAAAGCTTTCACTCTGTTATTCTAATTCAGTCAGCATGACAGAGTGATCTCCAGTCTTGTCCTCGTCAACACTCTCATCTGTGTTAACGAGAGAATCACTGACTTGATGTTAGCTGGTCCTTTTGTGGCAGGGCTAAAATGCAGTGGAAATGTTGTTTTTAGGATAAAGTTCATTGTCATGGCAAAGAGGGACTTTGAAAATAATTTCAATTTATCTGATCACTCTTCATGACATTCTGGAGTATATGCAAATTGCCATCATAAAAACTGAGGCAGCAGACTTTGTGAAAAATAATATTTGTGTAATTCTCAAAACTTTCGGCCATGACTATAACAAGCCCTATGTATATACCAGGTTCCAGCGTATCATTTTCTCCAGTTGTCTTCGCATTATATTCAGTGTATATAAAATACAATTAATGTTTCCTGGCATTTAATTTTTAAGGGCAGTATTTAACTTATGTGCAAAATAGAAAACTAATTTGCACCTCTTGCATTGTAACATGGTTTTGTCCAGAAGACCACTTACTCAATTTTTTTACTTAACTTTCCTTAATGAATCAGGGTCTTAATTGAGATTCAGTCTACCTATGGTGATTCTCTGCTATGAATTGTGTGCTATGAATTGTGTTTAAGATCATTGAACGTATATGATAATTCATTAGTGCAAGCTATTATACAGAAAAGTGATACCATTTAAAAAGGTTGATTTTGTAGATTTCATCTTAGTTAGCTTAAAAGTACAGATTTTGTACACTAACCTTTCACACTAAACAATATATAAAACAGATGATTGTTGTTTTGTGATTTTTTTTTTCATTGAACTATGTGTCTTACTAGAATTTAATTTTGGTTCGTGGAAAAAATATTTCCTTCAGGCAAAAAAAGCATACAAAGCAATTATTCATCATGCATTCTTTTGTATATTGAGATCAGCCAGGTCAGCAACAGAGAAGTGGCATGAGTCTTTAGAGTGGCTCATACACATACACCTTGGTAACTTATCCATGGAACAATAATACAGTAAACATAATTTATAAGCCACAAAAATGCAAACCAATTGCGCAAATGCTCTTTTGTGACACTATGAACCTACTTTTGTGCAAGTGCATCTAGTTTTGTAAGAAGAGCATGGCTCTGCGGCCCAAGATGAGCATGGCTGTGAGGGTGCAAACCCTCACATTGGCCAGTAGTAGGAGTTGTGCGGGTCAATGGTATTCCTTGATAAATCCAGAATAGGCACACGAGTGCTATTAGCTTTGCGCTAAAGAGGCAGAGAAAGTGCATTTACAGGCGTGTTACCTGCCTTGCGCGAGGGGCACAGCTTGTCTCTTCTGTGTATAAGGCTTTTAAATCTGAAGACATAAAATAATGTACACCTTGCACCTCCCATTTGCACTCCTATGGTACATGCATTTCTAAATTGCTTTTAATCCAATGTAAAAAAAATATTGAAATTAACAAAAGTAACATCTTTGATAATATGTCAGTATGTGCATATTTTTGTGGGATTGAGGATCTGACTAGAAATGTGCATGGTGGAAAAAGTGAAAAGTATCCTACTACCACCCTAGGACAATCCCCTTCATTAAATTCAACATGTCTGGTTTTGTCTCTTGAAATACTAGTCTATTTAGCCTCATTTATGATTTAAAGAACAAATAAAGCCACTGCTGACGATTAATATGTGCCAAAGGCTACACATTATTGAATTGAATAATATACATAAAATAAGTATAGTGTTTATACTTCCTAAATATGTCCACCAAATTCTCTATCATTCCTCTGCAGCAGATTGCCATATTAGTGTTATGGCAACCAGTGCGGCATAAACTTGTAGAACTATAGTAGAAGAGGTCTTCACCTTTAGCAGCCGCCTTTCTCGTCCATAGAGACTAGTTGCGCTCACAGGTACTCGGATGTCCCCAGGATTTACACTCAGAGTAGTACAAGTCTATGTTCCCACGGCAGCGCACAGGTACAGGAGGTAATACACGGAGTAGAGACAGGCCAGAGATCTAGGGACTGGACAGAGCACCGATGGAGACGTCGGACACAAGCAGGGTCAGGGTCAAAGGCAAAGGTTCAGAGTCCAGGAAACAGGCAGAGGTCATACACAGAGAAAGCAATCCAAGGTTTCAACACCAATAAAGCACAGGAGCAGGCAGGCAGCAGTACTGATCACAATGAGCAGAGTGCCCAGCAGTATTCCACAACCTAATCAGGCATAATTGGCTGAACTACATAGCCCTGCGTGCACGCGCCTGGCTGCTTGCCAGCTGGCCGGGCGCGGCGGCAGGGAGCCTGAAGCTTCCCGGTTGTTGCCTAGGCAGAGCAGAAAGAGTCGCGGCGGTGTCCGCGGCCACCATGGCTGCTGACAATTAGGAGGAATTTGTTTTTCTAATGCAGCTGGCACACACCACCAACACCGTTCCGTAGTAGCCTTGCGTACTATGTTTACGTGCCCAAAATTAGCAATATAATGAAGACTAGCTTCATTTTTGCTTGCACCGATCATTACTAAAACATCATGCGCACAATGCTGTTACGGCACCACCCGGCTTATTGACATGGCACCATAGTGTCACACGGTGACAGACAGATATGTAGATTTCCTCTGCAGAAATGTACTGTGTGGATTGGTTCATTTATACAGAGGAAGGGCCGCTGATGTCACCGTAACGGCATTCTCAGCTTTTTGACATGTATCAGATCCCATTAGGACTTTATCCAGAAGAAGTGGCGAGAGCTTCAGCTGTCTGTAGTGCATGTGGGAGGTTACACACAAGAAACTGCAGTGGAAAGTGAAATCCTCACTGAGCAATGTATTGTACCTTCAAGGTTTATATCTGAAGATTTCAGTTTTTGGGTTTAGTGGTCCATTCAATATATCATGAGAGTGAAGGAAGATTGGGCTGGTCTCATTATATGTTTCACTTTTGTAATTTTTACATTGGTGAAAACTTACCTAGAAATGTGCTTTCCTGTATAAAGCCTCTCATTGAAAGGATAGGCTGACGTCTGGTATTTCCAACATCTCAGAGGATTTGGAGAAATCAAGACTTTTTGTGAGGAGTAAAATGCTCTGTGGTCCACCCATAAATGTGCCTTCCGGTAGTTGCAGGTAGCTTATATGATTATTGTTGTTTTTATGCTGGCATAATGAAATAATTGGCACCCAAGCCTGGGCCTAAGTGTCTTTTCCACATATTTGTGCCTGTTACTACTCTAGTGTACTTGTTAACTTCATTCTTATTTGCTCAGACTATCCCTGCACCATTTGCCTCATTTATATGATCTCATCTCCAAAAGAGGAAGATTTTATAAGTGCATGAGGGTACATAACTACATGCATTCATAGGCCGCACTCAGCAAGGAAGCTGCCCAATCTGCCCAGCTCTTCCCATTATGCAACATTTTGTACCCCTGCAGATGCTACTATTGTGCCCCATAGGTCCATATGCTTACCCATACTTGCCTTCTTTTAGAGGCAGCTATCCGGGAGGGGGGTCAGTCGAGGGGGCGTGGCCATGTGGGGTGTACCGTTAGGCTCTGCCCCTGTCAATCTAAGGCCATTTTAGCCAATCGCAGCGGGGGGCGAGGCCACAATGCCGCATTTAGCCCTGCCCCCCGCCATCTTCAACAGTGGCGACTTCTGGATCCGGGGTTTTTGCCTGCTCTCTCGGGAGTCCGGGAGAACGCGCAAAAATTCGGGAGTCTCCCGGACATTCCGGGAGCGTAGGCAACTATGTGCTTACCTCATAAACAGGGATTGTTGCAGAAAAACAACTATAAATGACATCTGCACTGTGGGATGCCTGACATATTCTTCTCTCTGTACTAGGAACAGATCAGATTTATTTATTTATTATACAGATTTCTCAGGAATCTTACAAAATGTTTACACAGCTTAAAAGATGTTTAAAGAGCTTGAAACTGACACTCCAAACTTTTATTTCTTCTACAACTGCTAAATAGTTTCACTTTCATGAAGCATGCATCCTAAGGCAACCACACCCAGAAAACTACTATTTACATTGTTTGACTTGCAGATCAGACATGCTCTGATTTGTTATAACTTTCAAATGTAAAAAGTAATTTTGCCCTACACATTGGGGGGCATCATGTCCCTGAGGAAAGTATTATACTGAAACATTGGAATGGATTAAATTAAGCGTGTGTACCGGGCACTTTTAGTGTTTTGTGTTTTGGGTTCTGATTAGCTTGAGGTTTTGGGTTCTGATTTGTTTTGCCAAAACACCTGACGAAAGGTTTTGGTTCTGATTTAGGGTTTTGGGTTCTGCTTTATTTTTAAAAAAGCATAAAAAGTGCTAAAATCTAGTTTTTTGTTTGTTTTTAACTCCTACGCTATTATTAACCTCAATAACATTCAATAACAATCATTTCCACTAATTTCCAGTCTATTCTGAACACCTCACAATATTGTTTTTAGTCCAAAACGTTGCACCGAGGTAGCTTTCTGGACTGCATAGTGGAGTGGGCCCGATACCCAATTTGGTACCGGGGCCACAATACCTCCGCCTTCAAATGGTCTCAATTCCACTGCACAGCTGCCTGCTCCTACATCCTCTGCAGCATATACAGGGTGTAGTTCGAGCGTGTCAATACCTCTTGTTTTAGACGATGACAGGTCATTTTGATTAATTTTGGATTTGGCAGCAACAGTCAACGTTTTTTAATATCTGATACGCCTCTATCTGGACTGCGTAGTGGAGTGGCCCCGGTACCCAATTTGGTACCGGGGCCACAATACCTCCTCCAACCATGGTACAGACCATTCATCATTGAGATCCCATCAAGTATGTTAAAGACAGACAGGGTCGAAGTGTTATTTGTTGACTTTGGAAACAAAAAAACTGTCCCTGTTGCAAATCTTCGTGCAATGAAGAGTGACTTTTTCATTTAAAGGCTCAAGCTTTCAAGTGTAGTGTTTATAAGTTATATTATACTTTTGGTTTAATTTGTTTAATTTGTTTTAATTTTGTTTTACTTGGTGCTCATGGCAAATGACTGTTGGACGGTCAATTGTTTGGTGAAAGACGTAGCGGTCTTACGACTTCCCCTCTGGGAAGATGACCGACTACCAGCAGCAACAGCAGCAGTGGCAGTAGTAGGCGTACCGCTGCAGGATTCCTCGGATGAATCCCGTATTGAAGAGGACTCAGTCTGGCTGGTGACATGGCCTGCAGGACTAAATCTGATGGAGATCGTGGAGGAAGTTGACGAGGAGGGTGTTGGTGGTGTGTATCCAACAGGACCAAGGGATTTAGGTGTCCCTGGACTGATAACGGTCCTAGCCCCAGTTCCTGAACTAACCACTGAACTATGAATGTTATTCAGGTGACGTATAAGCGAGGATGTCCCTAGAGGGCCAAAATCCTTACCCCTGCTTATTTGAGCTTTACATAAGCTACATATGGCCATACATTTGTTGTCAGGATTTGGATAAAAATAACTCCAGACCGAAGAGGTGCATTTTTTGGTCTTCTGACCAGGCATGATGATGGGCTTTTTCATCCCATGGACAACAGCTGTTTCCCCCCCTGGTGCCTCATTTACAATAACCACATCAGCATCCTCATCATCAAGTTCCTCCACAGCGCCAGCTACATCAATAGCCTCCTCCCGGTGTACAACATTGACACCTTGATTATCCAAATCTGAATCTACACTGTGGGTGATCCTTCCAGCATATGCAGAGGTTGTGCTGCAAATGGTGGATGGAGTCACCTCTTCCCGTACAGTGATGGGAAGGTCAGGCTTATCAACCACCAACACCCTTGGACTCGCCTTGGGGATTTGTATTGTCATCTGTTTAGAAGACAGAGTTGTTTGCTGTTTTGTTGTTGTTGCTGACAGCATAACTCTCTTCAATTTTTTTGAGAGGGGGGGAGGAGAAGGGCTTAGATCCTTGGGTGAAGCTGAACCACTAGTCCTGAACACGGGCCAGGGCCTAAGCCGTTCCTTTCCACTCCGTGTCGTAAATGGCATATTGGCAAGTTTTCGTTTCTCCTCAGATGTTTTTCATTTTCTTTTTTTGGAAATTTTAGTCAACTTTGGGTTTTTGGATTTTACATGCCCTATACTAGGAGATTGGGCATCGGCCTTGGCAGACGACGTTGATGGTATTTCATCGTCTATGTCATGACTAGTGGCAGCAGCTTCAGCATTAGGAGGAAGTGGTTCTTGATCTTTTCCTACTTTATCCTCCAAATTTTGGTACTCCATTTACATGCAGCACAAGAGAGCGTACCCCTAAACCACACACACTCGGCAAAGCTTTTACAAATTATCTGCGGCACAGGAGAGTACCACTGCACTGTAGTTATACAGCAGTACCTATTTTTAGTGACAGCTGCAAGAGTGAACGTAGTGTGAATTTGAATTGAAATAGTACTACCTAGTTTTTGTGACAGCTGGAAGAGTAAACATAATGTGACTTTGAATTGAAATAGTACTACCTATTTTTTGTGACAGCTGCAAGAGTGAACGTAGTGTGACTTTGAATTGAAATAGTACTACCTATTTTTTTCAACCTAATTTTATTTATTTTTTCGTATAATTTTTTTATAATTTTTTTATTTTTTTTATATTTATTTTTTTTATAACTTTTTAATACATTTTTTATAACTTTGGAATAATTTAGAAATAACAATGCCCTTAGCAGGACACAGCACTGCACAAAGCACCACTGGACTCAGCAGGACAGAGCACAGGACACAGCACCACTGGACTCAGCAGGACAGAGCAAAGGACACAGCACCACTGGACTGGACTGAGCAGAACACAGCACAGCACAGCACAGCACGAGAAATCACAGGACAGAGGACCACCTAACACACCCTCCCTCTTCCCTGATCAATGCCCGAGTGAAGATGGCGGCGGCAAGCGGGGAATTTAAAGGATCCGGGTATCGCGAGATCCGACAACGGGATTATGAGTCAGAGCCTCGTTTTAAGTTTCGGAATCGGCGGGAATACCCGGACACCGCTCGGATCTGACTCGGAATCACACTGTTCGGGTGGGCTCGGATTCCAGACATCCGAGCCCACTCATCCTTAGATTAAATACACCCTTTTGATACAAACTACAATTTGTCTTAACTCCTTGAGTGCCACCTCACCTGGAATATATTTATTGTACTATCCATACAAGTGAAGTACTGAGGAAGGCAACAGGGTAATGTACACATGCTAATTATGAGTGCCAAGCACCTGAATACTATATATATATATATATATATATATATATATATACAGACACACACCAACACACACCAATCAGTCACAACCTTAAATTCACCTGCCTATTATTGTGTAGGTCCCTCTCTTGGCACCAAAACAGCTCTGACCCATCGAAGCATGGAGTCCACTAGACCTCTGAAGGTGTCCTGTGGTATCTGGCCCCAAGATGTTGACAGCAGGTCCCTTAAGTCCTGTAAGTTGCGAAGTTGCGACGTCAAAGTGGTTCAGCAGAAACCTGTGTGAGGAGTCATCTGTTTGCACGCTTTTTACATTTATATTTATAAAATAAACAGGTTAATAAAAGTCTTAAGAGAATAGTTGATGAAACATAGCAGCACAAGTGAAACCTAGTATGGTAAAATATCTGTACCATAAAGCAGATCATTCGTATATGAGAGTACTGTTGGTGCTTTTAAAGCTTGAGAAGTCAGTATTATAAGGATTAAAAATAGTCAATTGATATTTAGGAGTAGTGTTTCATTCCTAATGATGCTTAATTGGGCTATAAACGCATTTGCGTACTGATCAGGTTTGAAAGTATTTACACTGTGTGTATGCATAAGGCATATACGTGCCATGCAAAGCCGTTATATTGTTTCAACTCTGCATCCAGCCGCACAAGACGCACATCGATACATGACATATACCTGATGTATCTTGCAGCTGATGGTGAATGGTTTCCTTAGTTGTGTGCAACTCTGCATGGCCCGCAAATATACGCTCATTTTCCTCCTGTTCCAATCGCATTTTGCATGCGCCTTGCGGTCTACATCAGGTCCTAAGTGTGCAGCTAGGCTATGTTTGTGTCAGCTTAAGACTGCTACTATGCAACGGTTTGTGACATCAAAGTAAAAGTCTGAAGGCCGTGCAAATATAATGCCAGAGAATTCCGACGTGCAACGAGTGGTCATCACACAAACAATTGCCTGATTTTTATGTGTGCCCTCCATCGCAGCAACCTCAGCATCACTCTACTCTGACTTATGGATCAAAGAACTAAACTAGTTAAGACGCCACAAAGTAAGATAATTTCATCTTTTTTAAAAAGTAAAGAAAAAACATCATGAAATCCAATAATAGGTGCTAGTAAAAAAAATGTTTGTAAGTGGATACATATGTGAAACAGATTTCCCATAATCAAGAGAAAAGTTTACTTTAAATTTGCCTACCTCGCATTTCCCATAGCAAAAAGCATTGTTCACAATTGACTCATCATATAGATTTACCACAAAGCCCACTCTGCTTGAATCTACCTTATATAATTCAGCACAGTTTCCCAAAGGTCCATGAGACACATATAAATATAAACTTTTGCTGGTTAACAGCAACAAGACAAACATACAGTGTATGCAGGACCAATAATAAATCAGATTACATTGCTTTCTGTGTACATTTGTATCCAATGCTTTATTTCCACCTCCTGGACCTATGTTTTCCATGTTTTATTCATTCAGTCTACACAGGGGTCTATTTACTAATACTATATTTACTGCGATAGGCAACAATATGTAATGCACCATTATGCATCCCAGGTATTTACCAACACTTACCTTGTTTGCGATTCAATGCGAAGGTCCCCCTCCTCTGCTATAGAGAAGGGGACTTTGCATTGCTCCTTCCCCTGCCGCGATGGTTAGAAGCGATGGTTCTTCCTTCTTAATGATCAACTTCGGTAAAATATCCAGTCATATGCAGTTCAATTAGGCGAAAGGCTCCGGCAGGTTAAAGTTCATAGGGTGTGATCGGATTCCTAATACCATCCTGAGATGGCCATTTTTCTACAGTGAATAAGAGCTTTAATGTAATGAGTTATTATACAATTCAACCATTTTTTACTGGAATCATTTTTATATTTAAGTCTGTCCTAAGTTGGTTATCTATTAAACCAAAGTTCCTTTGAATGCATTGCAGCCTCCCCATAAATGCAGATCCCTATTCCCAAGTTCCTTAGAATACACAAGCTCCCCAACAACCAATGTTTACCAAAATAATCCGATGAGGCCTAGGCTCAAATTTACACTTTTTACTTTCCTAAGTCACATTTTTTGTGCTGCTCCTCAGCCCATACTTCATAGCCACAGAGCTTCATGCCCTGACGCAACCTCATTCCATAAAATAAAGTAATTATATAACTTTCCTTTTTTTAAGCTGGCAGACATGCATGAAAAAAGTGATTTTCACCCAAAGCTGGGCCTATGTGACTTTTCCACAAAGCTAGTCGATGCTCTATTTTAGATAAATAAGTTTATTACCTTAGTACCACAATTATCCCTCCACCCACAGTTTATTTGTCTTGTTTCATTGTATTTTAAATGTTTTGTTGCATTGTCCAACTGCGTTTAGTTTATTTATCTACATCCGTACAAAGAACACAATTATTAGATTGCCTCACATTAGCTTCAGACCTCCCAGTTTTTTCCCATTTCCATGAGCTTTAGATGCTCAGAAACTGTTCTATGAGATTCTTGTCTCTGACACAATAAAACAGTCCTAAAAATAAAGCCAGGTAATACGAAAGAAAAACAAACTCTTAATCCACTGGTGACTACTGATAATTGTTATTTGTTTATTCTCTTATTATACCATTAATCAATAAGGAGTCTGCATGCAAATGTTGTGACCTTCGTAGGCTAGTTCTGCTCAATGTTTTATTCCTTTCACATAGAACATCCGGTGGTAGTCACAAAAACAATGACAGAAAATCTGACATCACTTTCTCTGATAGGAGAAGTGCGAATATCAGGATTCCTACCTTGAGCTCATAACAACAGGTTGGAATAACTGCTCTAAACAATTGTGCCTAATGAACAGTCCGGCGTTTACAAACAACGTCATGTTAAAGTGCGACCTGGCCATTCTTCTTATTAAGGTGGTCTTTTAAGGAAGCGCTGCGTCTACAATGTTTACTTTACATTGTAGACGCGGCGCTTCCTTAAAAGATATTATCTTTGAACGTAAAATACATTGTTAAGTGTTAACTTTTCCCCTTCAGCTGTGTTATAAAATAAAATATTACATTCCCACTGCACTACAGAATAATAGATACCTATTCATTTAAATCATAAATGAAGCTAAACTGAGCAGTATTTTAAGAGAAAAACAGAAATGTTTTATTCATTGTAAAGGTGTAAGGAGATGGACTTTCATGTGAAGTTTACACTTTTGCACAGTACGCCTTTTACAATTTTTATGCCTGCTGTATACTTAAATGATTTGTGGTGCACATCTTGTGTGCATGCAGCATTTATGTCCAGCAAACGACTGACCTGGTGACTATTCCCAGGTGAATTGACATTTGATAAACGTGCTGATCTTTATCACTTTTTTGTTATCAAATAATAGTTATACATTCACCTTCTAACTTTCATTTTCTTAAGCTTTGAAACTCAGGTTGCTAAGTTTCATTTCTGTGAATTTGCATGTAACACAACGTCTTAGAGAAAAGTCTGACAGACCAGGAACATTTCTTACATTGTTTAAATGGAATGTAGCTAAAATAGGACATAAACATTACTAAATGAGTTCATTCAAATGTTTGTATGCAAATATATAGGTCTATTGTATAGGACTTCGCTGGAGATAGGGCTTCGCCCTATACGTTAGGGGGTACCGCTTCCCCATGCTTTTAGCCAATTTAACAAGCACCATCGCAATCCTTCTTCTGTTATCTCAGGATGGCAATAGCAGATGCAAATCAATGAAAAAATGCTTTATTATTTAAATTAAATATTTTTAAAACATTCATATTTTATCTATTTTTGGCAAATAATTTTTTATGATTTTTTTTTAATTCGTGGAAGTCTGAGCTTTCAGTTCTACTGTACCTGCGTGAACTGGCTCGCTGGATCACACATGTGTATCCTCAGAGTGGTCCAGTTGCTGCCTTGGCTAAATGTTATTGACAAATAATCAGCCCTATCGCCATGAATTGATAAACAGACCTGTTAGAATCAATGATGTGGCAGTTTGAAGAGACCTTTATGGCTCAAGATTCACTAGCACAGTTAGGTTAAATAGAGACACTGTTCAATATTACAGAATGCATATATTTAAATAATAAATATATAAATAATAATAATACATTCTTACTAATGTAAGCAACATTCTATATTAAACGTTAATTGACAAGCTACAGCAGGGTTCATTCTTCCTGGTGTTTGGCTGCTCTTCTATTGTTGTATCTGGTGGCTGACAGTCTCACCACTATTGCTGCTACTGTCAATCAGTGATGTGCTCCTGGTGGGGTCTTGATGGGGAGGGGACGGAAAAGCTGCATTCAAACTCCTGGGTACTGTGTATGGGTGTCTCTGACAAACATAACAAAATTAGAAGAGAAACCACCTGCTGTAATGAACTTGGTAGGCTGATTATATCAGTTGGGATTTACTATTTAGTTTTTAGATAAAGTCATCTTATCCATAAAAATATGACAAACCCATACCTGTCCTGCTAAAAACAGTACAACTGCACACAGGGTTGTTCTAAAAGCTGGTTGTGCCCTATACTTGTGCGTGATTCGGCTATAAATGATTGCTCATACCTCTATCTAACTCACCATCTGCAGTCCATTTAAACAATGTTTCCCCAGTTTATTCAAACCAAGCATATAAAATCCAAAATGGGGTGACACCAGTGAAATATATTCCAGCATAACAACAGCTATTTCATGCAGTTGCTGTGCTTCACCAAGGTACACATATAACACACACATGTACATAAGAGATTCAATTGCTGGTGAAGTGGCATGCGGACATCATGCCACGCATATTGCAATTACAGTATAAATTTGTGCTCATTTTCCTTTACACCTCTATGGGGTGCGATGAAAAATGAGCAGGGATTTCTGTCTCACGGACATTCCGTGGCTAATTGAACTCCCCCCATAGAGTGATGTAATATATTGCATTTCCTCTGTAAACCAAGCTTTCAAATGTTCCTGTTTTATCTAGATTGTAACATCAGTTGGGCAGTGCCACCTTCTGTTTCATGTCACTATCTCATTTGTATGCATTATGATACAAACAAATTGCATACAGTGAAGTGAAACAGAAGGTAAGAGATGTGGGGAACACTTGAGACATAAGGTAGCAGCAGTATAATAATTGTAGCTATTGGCGGGGAAGTTGTGTGGCTACTGTAAGGCAGACTCATTATCAGTCCCCAATATTAAAGCAGACAACATGAAAACATATTTATTTAATCGTTTCAAGGATACTAAAAGAATTCATAACAGAAACATGACCTTGAAGAAACCCTAAGACTATCTTATCATCTTCTCTTGTGGAAAGTACAACTTTAAGCAGACTATTTCCTGATCAGAATGAATATCCAGTGGTGAACTATGGTTTCTAATAGTGCAGTGAAAAGCTCTATAGGTAAAGCCCATGTTTGCAAAGGAAGAGACTTTAGTAAAAAAGTATTTTTTTTTTATTTACATTACACAGTCTTAAACTGCTCATGGCCAGGAAGAGCTGAACACTGGTAAAACAAACAATTTTTGCATTTTTGTGCTGTTTTAGCTTTACCAGGAACAACTTTTTTATTTCTAGGTCTAACTATGTGAATTTTATATATATTTTTTTATTATTCACTTGGTAGCATTTTCAATTCAAGATATTTGTACTTTATGGGCATTAAATAGAGAAACATGAGTAAAATCACAAAATAAAGTTTCCTCAATTCATCCCAGATTTACATGAGCATAACCGCTTTATGGAATAAATATCCCTTAATGTTCTTGTATTCCAGGGTACCGTCTGGTTTTTTTTTTTGTTTGCTTTTTGACTCAGGCCCATTGGTTTTTGGAGAGAGAGGGTTATTAGATACAGGAGCAATAGTGTAGTTTTTACCCCCTTTTTCCTGCCATTTTCTCACCAGTCTTCAGTAGTAATGGAGATTGAATCTAGTAGTATTAGAGTATATTACATGTGGGGGCTCTAATTCAGCATTCCTGAAATGCACTATTAGACGGATTATTCATGTTCCACCATGCTATTCACTGACAATTCATCTGCTGCTTATCCCCTGGTTTAGTCATGGACTATTATTTTCTCTAATACTCCAGTACATTTATCTCTAGAATAGATAGCCAGCAGCAACTCCGTGATAGAGATGGAGAATCCCAAAGAAATGGGTTATCTCCCGGTTATAAATAGGTCCATCAGTGCATTACCTTAATAGCAGTATAGTCCTTGGGACCTTCATGTGCAATATATTTGTTTAAAATCTCACCCAGAAAATAGGATACAGTTTTTGAAGATGTGGTTGCTGATTCCAATTTTTTGGACTACTTTAGATGATAAATGCTTCACCAGTTCATGTATAAATTGTTCTGTATTTATACTGGTTTTAAAGTATTTTCAGTGATCTAACCATAGCTTCTTGTTTGTGCAGTCGTAAGACAGTAGAGGAAATGGGTGGTCGATATCATAGATATTAACTGTAAGGGCTCATGTGCATGAGCTACATTCCATTCTGTTGATGGTCTGTTATCATTCAGTGTTAAACCATTGTACTTGGATGCAACTCTTGCTGTTTTGTTTCATTCTAGAAATTAAACCGATAATAAAGCAGGTTACCTTATGTAAAAATGGACAACACTAGACAGACCAGCTATGTATAGAAAAACAAGGTATAACACAAGGGGTTATTAATGAAATTTAATAACTCTCATGTAAATTAACTTGTAGATCTGTACGAAACTACAATTAATGGTCCAGTCATTCAAGGTGTCCGAATTGATGACTGAGGGACGTCAAAACAATGAGAACAGTGAGATCTGCTTTCAAAGAGAGTGGCACTACAATACTGTCTTTACTACAATGTACTTAGAAAGTTTCCTAATCACTGATGTTTGCTCAATATATTTTTCTTGCTTGGCTGTCATAACACTTCTAATAGTAATGCTCCATTATTAAACTTTGGAGTCCAGCAAGTCCTCCTGTACTACACTCTTAGCGTCTCTCCTCCGGGACCTTTCTGTAAATAGAGGGGGAAGTATTCAGCTCGCTACCTTCATGACATAGCTATTGCACTGTTTTTCCAGATTGCATTTCCCCAAAGTTCTAATCCTTTATTGGTTCCACATTACTCAGGTCGATACTCAACAGTGCCAAGATGTTCTTGATGCCCCTTCCCCGTATTTTGACTGCTCTCCATTTTACATCATCCGCCTGTTTTTAGGTGATTGCTCCTGTTTTCATTAGTAAGTAGTGGTTCGAAGTGTACATTTAGAAGTGGCGGTAGGGAAAATGAAATGAAAAGGCAAGTGAATGGAATTTGATTGATTTACAATGAAAGCAATAGGAGAAGTGGCGGTATGGCATACCACCTTATACCAGCCGTTAGACCAATGTTGGTAAACACTTGGATGTATACTTGTTATGTACAAGATATTCTAATGAACATCAAGGACATTCAAAATTAATTGAGTTTTACACCTTCTCTGAGGGCATCAAGCGGAGGCATGCTTAAAATAAATACAGTCCTGGAGATAAATGTATTAACCTCCGGTTTCTTCAACTCCCGCGAGTTTGGCGTCTTCGGTGCTTAAATTTAAAGCGGCGCTGCCTTGTAAAGGCTCCCCTTTACAAGGCAGCGCCACTTTAAATTTAAGCGCCGAAGACGCCGAACTCGCGGGAGTTGAAGAAACCGGAGGTTAATACATTTACCCCCTGATGTCCCTTTGTTCTTATGACTTGAGAGTGATATTTAAGAGAAAAAAGGAAAAGTTGCAGTTCCTGTGTTCATGGCAGATAAAATAGTTTATTTCTTCACAAAATATATTGCTTACATTTTGAAATACATTGTCAGAATCCTTCTTTAGTCTATGCTATTTATAATATATTCTCTGTCTCCTCTTACCTGCAAGGGCGACACAGGAAAATCCAGTTAGTTGAGTAAAAATAAAGGCAAGCAGTAAATACACAGGAACTAAGTGCGAAAAATAGGCAGACAAGGAAGACAGAGTAAAAAGTCTAAGAGGCTGTAAATAATGTGCTGTATTATATTGCATAACAATAATTTACTTTAATGGTTTACATCCCAGCCTTTGTAGCTAATGGAACAATCACAACACAAGTCACATGAAAGTTTCATACAAGCCAGTGGATCTTCATTTATGAAGCAAGCACTAAATGGGTGAGGTACAGGGCAAAATCCTCTCTGCTAGTGCCATGCACCTTGATTTGCGTAATGGCGCTTAGGTTGCCAGTAGCATCTTGCAGAGCAACATGACTGAATTTGCAGGGGACAGGAGCAGATTGGGAACATAAAGTGGCCCTGGAAAAAAATCTGGAAGTGGCCTCATGTGGGCAGGACCAAATGAGGGGTGGACAGGGCAAACACAGAAAGAGGCGGGATTAATATAACGTTGACTATGCCATCAGAGTACTGAATATTTCTAGACTGCCCATTACATGCCACCGTTCCCCCAACATTCCCACTCATGGGACAGAGCCCTAAATCAGGATTGTCCCGCTGAAATTGGGACACAGTTGGGAGGTATGTTTATTGGTTCACCCACATAATGGCTGCCTCCTCTGTGTACGAGTGATGGGTAAACTAAGACATAGAAAGTAGGACAAAATGAGCAACTAAATTTAGCAGTAGCAACCCAGTAACAGAAAATGTCATCATAATATACATATTCATGTTTATTTAATAACATGGTGCAGAGATACTGCCAATATAGAAAAATACAGTTGGCAAACTGTCCTGCTCTCTCCTACCTGTTCTTGTTGCTTTCCCTATCTGTGGCTGCTGGTGTCTCTTGATCAGTTGCCGCTTATCTGGATCCTGGAATGTTGGGGGCCCTATTTGTAAAAAAATGACTACATGAAATTTAGAAAACTCCAACGAGCTCCAGTGTTAAAGCAAAAGCACCCACATTTAATTAACAGACTTCGCTCCAGTCCCAACATTAAAATGCTAGTATTCACATTTAATTAATAAACATATTTCCCTCCCTCCAAACAGCCCTAGCAATCAATTAATATAATTTACATTTAATAAATATAACCATTTCCCACGACCATGCCGGTATTAAATAATTCATATTCATATTTAATAAATAGCCCCCTTCCCAAACTCAGCCTCACATTCAATTAATAGCCCCAAGCCACCCCACCATTAAATTACAGGTCCCATCACCTCACCTTAAATCAATAGGCTCCACTATTCAATTAAATAGCACCACCATATCCCAATAAATAAATTAAAAGCACCCACTATTAAATAATTAGCTTCAACCTGCAGTCCACCATTAAATGACTAGCCTACCTCCCACCCAAATTAAAGAATGAATGTCCACAGCCCCAGCAATAAATTAATAGCATTTACATTTAATAAATATACCTATTTCCTGCAACCATCACTGCCATTAAATAATTCAAATACCATTTAATAAATAGACCTCATTCTTCCCAAACTCACCCCCATATTCAATTAATAGACCCCAAACCTCAACATCTTTAATAGGTCCCGCTATTAAATTAAATTGCCCCACCATCACCCCACAAACAAAATTGCACCCATTAATTAGCCACCACCTACCTCACACCCATATTACAATACCCCAAGTCCCCTTTGTCAACACAAACACCACATTGCCACAAGTCCCCTTTGCCAACACACACCATTTCCACAAGCCTCCGTTGCCAACACACACCACTCCGATCAGTCCCTCCTCCCCGCTGCCCTCACACACACACATTGCCATCAGCCCCCCGCTGCCCTCACACACACACAGATTGCCATCAGCCCCCACCTGCTGCATTCACACACACACTCACATTGCCATCAGCCCCCTGCTACCTTCACACACACACACTCACATTGCCATCAGCCCCCTGCTACCTTCACACACACACACTCACATTGCCATCAGCCCCCTGCTACCTTCACACACACACTCACATTGCCATCAGCCCCCTGCTACATTCACACACAAACACAATGGCATCAGCCCCCCCCTTGCTGCTTTCACACCTACACATTGCCATCAGTCCCCACCTGCTGCATTCAAAAACACACACATTGCCATCAGCCCCCCCTGCTACCTTCACACACACACTCACATTGCCATCAGCCCCCCCCCGCTGCCTTCACACACACTCACATTGCCATCAGCCCCCTGCTACCTTCACACACACACTCACATTGCCATCAGCCCCCCCTGCTACCTTCACACACACACTCACATTGCCATCAGCCCCCCCTGCTACCTTCACACACACACTCACATTGCCATCAGCCCCCCCCCCCGCTGCCTTCACACACACTCACATTGCCATCAGCCCCCTGCTACATTCACACACAAACACAATGGCATCAGCCCCCCCCCTTGCTGCTTTCACACCTACACATTGCCATCAGTCCCCACCTGCTGCCTTCATACACATACATTGCCATAAGCCCCCCTGCCTTCACACACACACATTGCTATCAGCCCCCCCGCTGCATTCACACACACATACACACACACACACACACACACACACACACACACTTTGCCATCAGCTCCCCCACTGCCTTCACACTCAAACACAATGGCATCAGCTTCCCCCCTGCTTCCATCACACACACATATTGCCATTAGCCCCCCCACCTCTGCGCACATACACACACACACTGCCATCAGCCCCCCCCCCTCCGCTGCACTCCCACACACTGCCATTAGCCCCTCCTGATGCCCTCACACACACACATTTGCAATGTATGTATGTGAGGGCACCAGTAGGAGCTGATGACAGTGTGTGGGAGTGCAGCGGAGGTAGGGCTGATGGCAGTGTGACATTGCCATCAGCCTCCCCTGCTGCTTTCACACACACACATTGCCATCACCCCCCCCTCCCCGCTGCCTTCACACACACATAGTGCCATCAGCCCCCCTGCCGCTACGCTCACATACACACTGTCAACAGCCCCCCCGCCACTGTGATCACACTTACCTTTCAGCCGCGCTTCTTTGCTCACATGGGACGGTACCTGTCACATGGTGCGAGTCCCATGTGATATCTAGTTCTTGTAGGATAGGCCGCTCAAAGGGGGGTGGGACGGCAGATCCTCAGGCACTTGATGGCCTTGTTTTTTAAAAAAAAAATGCAACGAAAAAAACCGACAGTCAGGCGGCCCCATTAGGTCTCCGGCCTATGTAAGGCCTATGACCAATACACCCCTGGGAGTGGAGCAAACGTTGGCACAGTTTGAAAGGATTTGGGAGGAGGGATGGTGCTCCATTTATAGAGTAGCTCATGGTATTGTGGAGCAGTACAAAATTTAGATTTAATTTTGTGGGGGAAATGACTGAAATCAGAACAAGAGGTAGGGAGGGTACATTTTTAGGAGGGGATGTAGTCATTCTGGCAACAGTGAATATCTCGACGATTATACTGTTGACACCAAAATGGTGACTGTGTATCTTCATTTTCTTGACATGTTTAAATTAGTGACATTGTGACAGTCGACAGTAGTAAAGTCGACAATCAAAATATCGACATTCAAAGGGCAAATACAGCCAGGGGGAAACCGGCACAAAACAGTTAATATTAAATACTCCCTCCCCTCCCCCCAAACACATTAACCCTAGTGCTGCCAGTGGATCCGCTGGCACAATACAGCCAGCACAATAAAATTGTGTACAATGCACAATAAAATACATTTTAAAAAGCGTGCCCTCCCCCCTTCCCCAAACAGGTTAACCCAGGTGCTGCCAGTTGGGGCTGGTACTAGCATAATTGGGGAAACCAAAAGTGTGGGGGCCCCCTGATTTTACTAGAACCAGCAGTAGTCTTTGCCAGCCGGGTCTTGTGGCACTATATCCGAGGAACTCGCAGCATGGGGTCCCCTTGCCATAATGACAACCAGCCCCAGGCTGGACAGCACAGGGAGATTCCCTAGGGAGATGGGGTCGCAAAAAAAACATAGGTGGACCCCACTTCTTAAAAACACAGAAGTGCCACATATAATAAAGAGTGTGCCAATCTCCCCTCACTCTCATGACAAATTCATGCCATAAGTGAGGCTAAACCAAGCAGTATTTCAGTTGGTGAAGGTGTCTCCCAAGAGCAAAGGGTTAAGTATGCAACTTTATGTGAGCCGAGTGGAACAACTGAGTGCATCCGCAGAAGACCAAAGCATTTAATGGTGCTCAGTCCGCTTCATAAATGAGATCCAGTAAATATAAAACAACAATATTTAAAAAGACAACAACAGACTAGTGTGTATAAAAATGTAGCAAATGTGCTTAATAAAAAAAAAGAAACAAACTAAACCAAATATAATCAGTCTTTATAATGAAAAATATAAAAAATATGCACTATGACACAACTATATCAAAACTTGAAAAATGCTTTCCTACCTATATATTGTAATTTATTAATATTAATATTGTCCATTTAATCCCACCAAAGAACATATTTCAAATCCATATTTTAAATGTATTATTTACCAAAATGTCTAACTGTTAAATAACAATATAAATACATTTTTGTTAAAAATGACTGCTATCAGTGAAATAATCAGGTCTATTGTATCTGTAGAAGAACATTTTCAATGAACCAACGCCTCACAGTACACGGTACTATACTGAAGAATATGGGACCTATGTGCAAACCCCTCTCACCCCCCACCAGCAACCAAGAGCTTTTTTTCTTTAAAATGTAACTTGCTAATATTAGGTCAGTGCCAAGCATTTAGGGTGATTAACAGATGTTTCTAAGTGCCATGTGATTTGCACAAAATGCTTTCCTGAGTAAGTAAAAAAAAATCTGCATTAGCAATTTTAGTTTCACTTCTGTCTTAATATTTTTCCAGAATGCAGAAAACTTCCAATGTTTAGAAACTCAATAGCAGAAAAACAGTAGATAGTCTCACTTCATATCCCCTAAACCAGGACAGCAACCCCATTATTGACATCTCTATAATATTGGGAGGCTAATGCAATGCGATTCACGGCTTTTTGAAGCCATTTTTAAAGTGGAACTTTTATTAAAGACAAATCCATCTTGTTTAGTCTTTAATAAAGTTGCCGTTTGAAGAAAATGACTTCAAAGTGCATAGAATCGGCGGATTTATGGGATCGTTGCATAGTAAATATACCCCAGTCTATTTTAACCGACACCAGCCACATGAGGAAAAATACAACTTCACATACTTTTATAAGGCCAGTATGCTTCCCAACACTTTACCTTAGTAATAAAGCAAAACTATGTATTAACCAACAGACAAAGAGGTAAGGGGGCTCTGCTTGAAAACGTACAATCTATACAAAAATAGTCGTTTGCTATATGAGGTTAAAAGTCACAGATTACATATCGATCCAGTCAGTTTGCAATGTGGGAAAAATAGTGCTTAGTGGGTTTATATGTTGCAGTTACACAGCTATGTTGTTTTGGGGGTCAGTAAGTTGTTTGCATATAGAAAGAGAATAAATATAAGTTTTGCGTCAACTGTGTAGAGGGGTGGTAAATCCAGTTCATTTGATTATCTAGCCTGGAACTTGATTACTGCTGATAGTCACCTATGCTGACCTCTGCCTAGACGTTAACCACCACTAGTAGCAATCTACCCTGACTTCTGCCTAGATATTGACCACCAATTATAGCCACCAGACCTAACCTCTGCCTAAACCTTGCCCACTGCTTTTTTCCATCTGCCCTGACTTTTACTGGAAAATAACTCTCTTACTGCCTCCAATCCTGACCTTTGTCTGTGCACCTTCAAACGGGCACTGAATACCTTTCTTAAAAGCCTACCAGCCATCCGCCTAACCATCTCTCTATGTTTTTACCTCACCCACTTGCATCCCCATCCGTCTTATGCGCTCCCATTGCCCTAGATACCCTCAACTGACTCCCCCTTGTGCCTGTTGTCTGTTTTCCCTCCCTTTAGGTTGTAAGCTCTTACGAGCAGGGCCAATGTGAATATGCAGAGAGTAAAAAAACCTGAATATTTAAACATACAAACACTGTATATGTAAAAATCATCATCATCATCTTCATATATTTATATAGTGCTACTAATTTCGCAGCGCTGTACAGAAAACTCACTCACATCAGTCCCTGCCCCATAGGAGCTTGCAATCTAAATTCCCTAACATACACAAAGACAGACAGACACTAGGGTCAATTTGATAGCAGCCAATTAACCTACAAGTATGGGTTTTTTTTGGAATGTGGGAGGAAACCAGAGCACCCGGAGGAAACCCACGCAAACACGGGAAGAACATATAAACTCCACACAGAAAATGGTTAGACACGTGCAGAAGAATGAGTTTGGGAAAGTTTGTAATTTAACTAACCTACCCCTCCCTCTTCTTTGACCTTCTAATGAAAAAAGGAAAAGTAAGCACCATTTAACTCCCTAGACCTCTCATCCCCATTGGGCTAACTAATTCACCCACCTGCAATAGTGTAAAAGAAAGGCTCATACTATATTCAACAGATGACAACAAAGAATCCTGCATAGAAGCCCTGGATAATTGCCCGCCTACTGACCAGAAGTCAGGTTGCTCCAACCAGACACCGCCGAACAAATGTTAAATGTCCCGACAACCTAATGATGGCAGAAATAAATAAATATGAGATAAGACCCTCTCTGTAGAGCTAACTGCTTATCTCCTTACCTTCAAGATAAGTAAAATTGTTCAAGGTAACAACTTGAGGTCACCAGCAGACTGCAAACCTGTGCTTGTGAAAGGTATAATAACCCCAATGTCTGCAGTAGGTGGTCCATGTGTTGTGTGCCACAGAGGCTAAGATCAACTCCCCTTTCTGAAGATATCCAATTTCCAGAGGTGAATACAGTATCGACCCATAAAATGAAATGTTGAAAATGTAAATGTATACAGTGCATGTATTATATCATTGCTAACCCCTGGAATATGATGGTTCCATAAAAAAATATTCAGCTTAATGACATGTAAGCAACAATGAAGAGAACTAGGCAAACAAGTATTGTAAAGCCTCCACCACAGTCATAAATGTTATCCAATTCAGGACCCCGAATCTCAACTGCAACTAAAACTGGGAGCAACTCCTGAAAGGAGCTATACCTGACTGGTGGACACTGACCATTCCACACAGAACTTTGCTGTAAAAAAAAAAAACAACACATCTGAAAAGATCTGCAGATCATAATGGCAACAGTAATTCTTGAATCATTATGTGGAACCATTGATTTTCTCTAAGAAATGTATCCATATCCCTAGATCTTCTGTAATTTCCCTGATGAGCCATAGAGTAGTGATGTATGGACAGACCTTTGTAGGTATCAATAAGGTGCCTGCAAAAGACTCACCCCATGGGCATAACTCTGCCTAGAAACACCAAATGACCCAAGAATCAGTGAATTCGTAACCTTTTTAACCTGAAATCATTAAAAAAAATTGATGCATTTAACTCCAACAACTTCTGCTGCAGGAAGTGGAAATAAAGTGGACTCTACATCCAGTAAAGCCTCATTATAGACATGGCATTGTTACAGGAAGTACAAACTACCCAACATAAATTAGAATAGTTTACTGATTGACCCTCTGGATAGAAGAGGTGATGAAACGCCAAAAGCATGTTTTTGTAGAAACCACACCTAGAGGCAAGACATTTAAGCTTGGAATAGGAGATAAGGTAAGGGGCTAGGCTGGTCACCTAAAGAAAATTCCTTAGGCAACTTCTCTTGAACAACCTCCATTTGCTCTAAAACTGAAAGCAAATTTCAGCAGGTATAACAAAATCTTGGGAAACCCCTCTAAAAATACATGTATCATGGCCGTATTAGAATATTGGGGGAGTCATGGAGCCATCTTTTTCACCTTCAATGATATTAATCCAATTCCCCTAGTATCTTGGATATAGCCTGTGCCTGCAGGCATGCTTCCTTTTCTAAAGCCCTATGTATCTTTTTTCTATCTTTAAACACAGACAGTAAATTGTCAATGTCCAAATATTACCCCTCCAAATTTTTTGACAATGTTGGTGTAAGCCTAACGGTGGGACACTACACAGTTATCATACCGCTTCTCTATAGCTGCCATGTGACTCCTTTGCTCCAAACTCGCAGCAAGACCCTGAAGTAAAAACACTTCCTGACACCGGTGCAGCAAGACCAGAGTTCAAAAGCACACAGATGTGAGGTTGGTGTAGAACTGATAGTAAAGCAGTGGAATGTGGTAAGTAATGTCAGTGCCCACTGAGAGCCCAACACAGTAATGAATGCTGAGTGCACAGCCCTATATTCTATACTCCACACAGAAACTGTGACCCCTACCATTACGTAAGAAGATAATGTAATAATGGTAATGTACTGGCAGCAGGACCAGCATTGTTCACTATAAAGTGAAAATAGTAATGACTCAATATGTGGACCAGGGGCGCACGCAGGATTTTTAAGAAAAACAAAAACGAAGGCTGCAGCGCATGCTCCGTTTCGGCAGCTCTGTACTATCCAGCAGCCGAGGCACTGTCAAAGAAGCGTCCGCGGCGGTGCTGCTGGATAGTACAGGGGCACTTCTTTAGCGGAGGGGAGGGATTTCTGGAGACCCAGAAACCCCCCCTGCGTGCGCCACTGTGGACTGCTAGATAACTGAAGTCAGACTGGAGCAGTGCCTCCAGAGGAAACACAAGGAAGTGTCACAATCTCACATTTGTAAGAAGAAGGAAAAGCTTATATAGAGTTATAAGTAAATATTTGACCATGTCCACTATGTATAAAAATAGCTTCCAGAGACTGTCTAGTGAGTCTTGATTGTTACCTTTTAAATAGGGGCATTTTGTTTCACAGTCTTGGGAAGTCATTGATTCTGTTTGTTACTAACTCTTCAATCCCGCAGCCTGCTGTTATTTCCTGGTAACTGAAACTTTGCATCAACTCAGATTGTGCGGCTTCTGGAATCCCTGATCTTGGCTGTTTCTTGAACTTTGCTATTTGTAAACCTCCTATCTTAGCCCTGTTATCTGCTTAGATTATTTAGCTGTATTGCTAGAATATCCAGTTACTCATGTTCTATTACCTGTACTAGCAATACCTGGGATTTATCTGTGTTTTCGCCCCTGCTTACTGGTAATCCTCATTACTTGTATTGTTTACTTGTCTAGTCCAATCTCCGGCCTAACCTTTGAACCCATTTATAATCACTCTTTTACCTGTGACTGTTTGTACTTCATACCATACTTGCCAACTCTCCCTGAATGTCAGGGAGACTTCCTGAAATAGGGGTGATCTCCCTCACTCCCTAAATAGTCTGGCATTCTCCCTGATGCTGAGCCAGTACAAGACGTGGTTGGCTTCGCCATCTGTGGCATGATGACACAGTTCAGAAATTGTGTCCTATGTCCATGTATTGATGCCTATGGAGGTGGCCATTTTCATGGAGACCAATA
Organism: Mixophyes fleayi; assembly: GCF_038048845.1. NCBI lineage: Eukaryota > Metazoa > Chordata > Amphibia > Anura > Limnodynastidae > Mixophyes > Mixophyes fleayi. The sequence continues at coordinate 107,975,366 of NC_134404.1, read as the reverse complement.
TTTAATCAAAGACTGACAGGTAAGACAACATGACTTCAGTAATGGAGACAGAAATGTAAAAGACACTTCAGTCTCTAGAGATTCATTAGCTGCTTTTCTTAAATGCATACTACTTTCCCAGAATGTCCGGGAGACTCCCGCATTTCTGGGAGATCTCCCGGGAGAGCAGGGCAACCTCCTGGTTCTCGCCCTCGTAATAGATAAGTGGCGGGGGTGGGGCTTAATGATGCAAATATTGCATCATCTTATCCCCACCCCCTGCTGTAATTGGCCAAAATTGTGACAATCGTTTAGGAAGCGGTGCCAAAATGATGTGATTCGTCAAGCACCGCCCCCGCACGCCCACCTCCCCCAGGATCTCCCTGAAACCAACGAGGAAAAGTTGGCAAGTATGCTTCATACCTGCTACAAGTATGTCCTGCAATAAAGCATTCTGATTTCCTCCCAGCTCCTGCCTTCTGCTGTCCAGTTTTGACAGACCCAGTGTGATGATAGCAAATACCTTAAAAATAATCCTCCTCTTGCCCCATCTGAGTGCCTGCAGCATTACCAGTTACAGCATGATGCCTGCTGAAGAAGGTGCCTGTATCCATTGGTCACCCTCTTTTATATACCCCAGCTGGACCAGTAGTCCCTGCACACATTTATTGATTGTGACTGAAGTCAGAAAGAGAACCAAGCTCTTCAACACCAAGATCTACCAATGTTGAAGGAACAGAAGGCCAGTTTTGTTTGCCACCAATATTGTCCCAATCGGCACAGCTACAGGCCCAGAGGTAACCGCCTTATTAGTAAAAGGCTCCAAGGTAGCAACAGATTCCTCTGTGCTGTAAAATGACCTCTGCATCTGAAATAATGAAGAAAAGATGCAAACAACATCCCAAACTCATTGCACACTTATGCAAACAGCTAACAAATGTCTGTCTGCATTTAAACCCCTACTTCTTGTTCACAATCTCTAGACTCCATATATTGTGCTGCCTAGGCTGCCTTTGTCTTCTGACTAGTGGCACTCTTACTCTTATCCATTTTCTTACAGAGGGGTGATGTGCCCAACTCTCTAAGGCAGTGGTTCCCAAACTGTGCGCCTAGGCTCCCTGGGTTGCCTTGGAGATCTCACAGGGGTGCCTCGGCCAGGGTCAGTGGTAAGGAAGACGGGGGACTACCTGGTAATTATTTTGGCTTAGGGGTGCCTTGAAAAAATTATGGAGACCCTACGGGTGCTCTGAACTGAAAAAGTTTGGGATCCACTGCTCTAAGGTGTGCCCTTTTTCCTGCTTAACTGCCAATGGCTATCCATTGAGTCTATAGATGAAGGTATGGTGACATTTTTAGCTGAAATCATGAAGGTTCTGATGTGAATAACAAATGTCTGTACAGCACTGCGTAATTGGTGACACTATATAAATAAATGATAATAATGATAATAAGCTCCAATGGGGCAGGGACTGGAGTGAATGGTTTCACAGAATAGTATCTGGGTGTGCGCAAGGTGTCTGCCCCTCTGTACAACGTAAAGTGCTTTGAGTCCTATTGGGAAAATAGGAAAAATGCGATATAAGATCAAAACGGCCATTCATACAGCCATTCTGGGCAATGCAAGAATAATGATTGATGAAGCGTGAAATGAAAAAAACCCAGCGCATAATGCATATATGTTCTGTTCTGCATTCTCTCTATCTCATACTTGCCTACTTTCAGGCAGTGCAGTCCGGGAGAGAGGCGTGACTAGAGGGCGGGAGGGGGCTTGGCCCGGCAACCGCGAATCGCATTATTTTGGCCAGGAAATTGCGGGATGCGGGAGACTTGCCTGCTCTCCCGGGAGATCAGGAGACCGACCAGGATTTCGGGAGTCTTCCGGACATTTCAGGAGTCTCCCGGACATTCCGGGAGAGTTGGCAAGTATGCTTGTTGACCCAAAAAGCCGTCTGAATGGCTCTGGTCCTTTACAGTGATCAACAATACGTTTTCAAAACCTCATCTAAGCTGCATTCTGCTCAATTAATGGAACAAAGATCGATCGTATATTTGCATGCATCCTATGCAGACTGCCAAAAGCATTAAATAATATTTCGTATTATGAGTATATATTGGAGCCAATCTGAAATCTCAGTGTATGTCTTCAGTCCTTAGACTAGTGCTTATGCAATGTTTACACCTAGTCTTTTTTTTTAACTGCATTCCATAGTCCAGATACTGTACTCTATGTATATATAATATAAATACAGCATGTTCAAGATTTTTAAAGGTAATGTAATTTAAGGGCAGCTGTTCCAGTGCAGGTAACATTCAACCCTGTAAGAAATTGTTTAATGAAAAACTATAATGTTGTACTTTACGGGATACTAAATATATTTATAACATACATTTGGAATAGCGGCCTGGATAAAGCGTTAACTGAAAGGTGCAACCATTAATTACAACACTCAAAACAGTATTGTTAGTTTTGATTTTTAACCTCTACTTACAACCCCACAAAAAATGATAACTTTTCAATTGTTATCCTAACTAAGGCCAAAAAAGTTAAGCATTAATGACTCAGATTAAACAATAATCTGGAGTGCAATGCACAGTGCAAGCAATACACCTGCTGTAACAAAACAGTGACAAGTTTCAAAACAAAGTAGTAAATGCTGTTTTATAGCAAAGAGAGCAAAGAGGAATACAAAGGTTGGAAATTTTCCCTGACAGGCTCCTCCCCAGCTGTAGACAACATAACAAAGCTGATCAGTACAGTTCCTCACAGAGGCGCTCACTCCACCAACATGATATCTGCAGCCGGCAATCACTCCCTTCCTCTGTGTGGACTTGTACTTCTAGCAATTTTACTTCAGTCTGTGTTTTTTGCAATCACATATGTTTACTTCACAAATGAAATCAAACAGGTATGCTCCGTTTTCTTACAATGCTTTAAAGTTTTCCAGACGTTATTTTCCTAACAGCTGGGAGTGCCTATCGTTTGCTGCACAGACTGCATCCACTATTGTGTAGTCCACAGATTGTAGATGGTGTCACCAGGAAGGTATTCTGTCCTGTCTACACTTTATTCTCATCTGTTGGGGGAAGCAATAAACTAAGTTTGCCTACTCTCTGCAGCCGATCTCTTTCCCTGTGTTCCCTTTTCTTTCTCTTGATTTTGGCAGTGCACACTATTTATTTATCAGGATATGCATTTTTTTCAATATGCAGTATGGGTGATATATTTGTATAATAATGTATAATTTAGAGCTGCCCCAAATGTCTATCAAAGTGCCAAGTGTTGAAGACGTCCCTGTTTGCCCATTATCACTTCTAGTCATGTATGCTGAGGGCATGTGTTGTTATATTTTCTTATTCAGCATGCATGAAATATAGAATGTTGATGGCAGATACAGAACAAATTGCCCATCTAGTCTGCATTTCAGAGTATTAATGTGTTGTCAGGGGCAGTTCTGGAGTCCTAAAAACAAATAAGGTGCAGGAATGATATTGTCTGTGCAGGAAACTGTGAACAGGGCAACAGCTGAGAGCAGCTCAACATACCAAATCCCCTACTTCTCCCACATTGTTAGGCAATTTAGACTGTAAGCCCCAATGGGGCAGGGACTGATGTGAGTGAGTTCTCTGTACAGCGCTGCGGAATTAGTGGCGCTATATAAATAAATAATTGGTGATGATGATTGAAGAACAGTATAAAAAAATCGGTAAAGTTACAAATAAATTACAACAGCAAAATGAACAAGCAACATTTATAAAGGTAGGAAGATAAAAAAAAAGTCAAATACTGCTGTTATAAAATTATGCACATAATTCACTTTATATTTCCACTATTACTATATAACTTGCATAATGTCCAACCATAGCTCTATATGTCTCCCACGTCATCAACCTATACCACACACACTGTCCTACTCAGCAGTTTATGTCCCACATGTGCCATGCTTATCTGACTATGCCCCTCTACTGACCTGAATGTGCCCCACATACCTTCCTCTTCGTCTTTGTTATCTTTACTATGTGACTGGAGTAGTTACCTGATATAGGGCCTGATTCATTAAGGATCTTAACTTGAGAAACTTCTTATTTCAGTCTCCTGGACAAAACCATGTTACAATGCAAGGGGTGCAAACAGGCGCGGGTTGGCAGATATGAGCCCAGGGGGGCGCACGTAATGCGGACGCCTGTGTGCTGACGTGTCGCCCCCCCGGATAAATTATTTCCTTTTTTCACAGCGCACGTCAGCGCACAGGCGGCCGCATCACGTGCGCCCCCCTGGGCTCATATCTGCCAGCCCGCGCCTGTTTGCACTCCTTGCATTGTAACATGGTATTGTCCAGGAGACTGAAATAAGTAGTTTCTCAAGTTAAGATCCTTAATGAATTGGGGCCCATAGTGATGTCACATTAACATCAGAAGGTCTTTACCACAAAGGAGAACTAGCCACCACAACTACGCTGATTGGCAGGGACATGGCGGAACACATTAGCTGTACTTGAAATAAGTGGCAGAATTTTAGAGGGATGTAGTGGTATGTTTGCATAGAATGCAGTGTTCTATGCAAATGTTGGCAAATGCATGTGTTTGCATTATAAGTGGAAGAGACATACTGTACACAATTTATTACAACATACACAAGTGTGTGGAATGTAGTTCACACTATACTGTAAGGATATTATAATGTATACTCTGTTGTTTTTATTGATTGTACTTACAGTTTGTGTTAAGTTTATTTGCCATTTTCTACAGATTAAAAGAGAGCAACTCATGTCTATTAGTAGAAGCATGGCTAATAGCAAGGAATGGGAACAACTGGAGTTTCCAATATGGATTATTACTTATCCTGTTCTGTGTATTCAAAATCTTACCTTCCACTTACTTGGTAGCCCTCTAAATCTTATTTTCCATGCAATACACACAAAATGTATTAATACAAAAAGAAAGGTCCAATGTTTTGTCCACTTGCAGTAAACCGAAACTTGCAGTACATTTTTGTTTTTTATCCAGTCTCCGTGCTTACTCTTGGGAGTGTCTGCATCTCATCCTGTTTTCAAGTAACGAAACAGAAAGTATCCTCGATCAAAACAATAAGCTACACCTTGGGCCGGATCATTGAGGAGAGTAAAGCAACAAAAATTAGTAACTTTGCACCTTGGCAAAACCATGTCACATTGGAAGGGGAGGTAAATTTAAAATGTGGGGACATATTTATAGTTGTGGTAGGACATGTCCTAGATTTCAGTGTACAAATAAACCTATCAAGTAGTGCTACACGAAAAAAAACCCCAGTATTTAACTTATGTGCAAAATAATAACTAATTTGCACCCTTTGTATTGTAACATGGTTTTGTCCAGGGGAAAACTTAACTATAATTTTTTTGCCTTACCTTCCATAATATATCAGGTCACTTATGTTTACTTCCTTCTACCTTGAATGTTATCCATTAAGATATGATTGTGAAATTTAGGGCTCTCATAAAGTTTTATGAAATACACATAAACACATGAAATAAGAAGTGAGAGACAAGTTCATAGATATATTTCAGAGCAAATTAAAAACTGAAATCAACTTGTACTATATTTAGAGTTTAAATGCATTGTAGTAGTACATGTCATTCCGTGTCTTCCAGCACTACCTATTTCACTTAGCAATTATGTGCTCTTCTTTTTTCCCACTTATTTTCCTCCTGCGGACAATGGGCCTCGTTTAGAGTTGGATGTACCTCTGTCGTTACACTTACTACTCCTTGCGTTTAGAGAAGCGGAATGGGAGAGGAAAGGGTTGTACAATCGTAGGCTGAGTACAGTAAGGGCGTTTTAACATAATTGTGATTCCGTTGAGGTGGACACATCTTGCAGGTGGTCGACCACTGGAGCAAAGTTCCGTGCTGATGATCATCAACATGCATCTTTGCATTGTTAAAAAAAAAAATGTCAGTCTCTCCCACCCTACACCCCTCCCAAAAGTCAGTCAGGAACCAATAAAGCTGCTCTAGATTGGTCATTTGTGGACAGGCTACTGGCCTGTAATTAATGTTGTGGCTCTACAAGAAGCCTGTACTCATTGTCTAACATCTTTTTTTAACCTGTGAATTACCATGGAAAAGAAGAAGGAAAAAAAAATCCTGGATTTAGGAGTCTAATAAAGTGGATAACAAGGGATTGGAGAGTATTTATTTAAATGAAAAGGAATTTCCTATGTGGCACTACAGTTTCCTCATGTGCCAGTATGCAGGGCAGGTTTCCCAAGGGAGTTGGTCTGTATTTTTATTTGCCTCTCTGATTGTTTTAGAGAATTCATCCTAATGCTGAACAGGCTGTGTCCCACTACAACTGTTTTCCTGTTACAGTGTGATCAGCCCAGTGCATCATAGTCTGAAGCCGATATGCGGTTTTCGCAAGGGGATCTAACGCTATTCGCCCTTCACCTTGCACTAGTAGTAAGTGAGTGCTAGTGCTTAGTTCACTTTATTTTTGTTTTGGGTGGGGGGGAGGGCGGTCGTTTTTTAACATTTCTTTTCTTTTTTCTTTTTTCTTTTTTAAATATGCATTAAGACACCAGTGATTAGAACATTACGTAAATTGTCATTTTTGTCACGTGCATTTTATGCGTATGTTTCGGACACAAATGAATCCAACAGTGGTGCCCACAGGGGTAATTAGCTAATAAAGTACATCCATGTAATGACCCATAGCAAACAATCATTATGTTTGTACTCATTTATGGTCATTTGCTAACCACCAAAAATGCAGAACCTCAATGCTTTTATATGTGCATAAGTGAGTGATGGTGCCTTCTTTCCATGGTCTTTGGAAACATCCTCATAAGATCAATTTGCAGGTCACTAGATAAACCTGAAACAACACCAGTCAATAATTTTATTTTTGATGTTTTCCCTGTAAAATTCTGCTTGGTTTAGCCTAATGGGTGATCAGGGTAAGGTTGAATGCTTCTTTGGAGGTATACATCAGAACTGATGCAGCTATATAATATCAGTATGTCATTTGTCCAATATAAAAGTCTCACTGGGCATCAGAGTTGCAAATGACTACAATTTAGAGGACCACTACACCTAAAATACAAGTTGGACTATATAAAGGAGCTTCTGATAACATTCACAGATATCAGTATGTAAGAACTGAAGGTAATGGAGACAAAGTTCATGGTAGATGAAATTGGCAGGTATGAATGTTTTTATTGTAGGGGAGATATTTCCCTCTGTGCAGCAGTAATCTCATATATGCTGCAGTCAGCCTCTTCTTATCATAAATTGCTGACAACAGAGAAATATATCTTGCACTGAACTCCATAGTAATTATAAATACCATGTCAAACATCTCAACTTTTACATCTATATCGTATTATAAGAGTCAAGTTTTATATAATATAACATGAATTTATAATGTAACTTGTACAGAAGACCGAAATACCTGGGATTGATGAAATGATTAAATAGAAATGGTTTAGGTATTGGCCAGATCATTATCGAACATATCTGAGAATCCGTTCAGAAGATACTGTGGCTTGGATGCTAGGTCAAGAAGAACGAACGCTACATCTAGGGCCAGCAGCATCAGTATTTGGGGAGCTTGGATGTGGTGTTCTTTTCAAAGTGGACCAAATATTCTCACAACAGAACAAGGGATTTTTCTCAGTCAGCTGTATCAGAAACTAGTTATACACAGTGCTTTGAAAAACAATGCTCGTTGAAACATAGGTAACTTAATTTTTCTCAGGGGAGAACACGTCTTAAAGTTGCTACACATGGGGGTATATTTACTAAACTGCGGGTTGGAAAAAGTGGAGATGTTGCCTATAGCAACCAATCAGATTCTGGTTATCATTTTTATAGTACATTTTATAAAATGACAGCTAGAATCTGATTGGTTGCTATAGGCAACATCTCCACCTTTTCAAACCTGCAGTTTAGTAAATATACCAGCATAACTTACTTTACATAGTGCTTTGGGGGGGTGTACCGATAGAACTCATTATGTTATACAGAACATTACCAATTATGAACACTGCAAGCAATGTAGACATTGTCAAAATTTAAAGCAAACCTCTTGTCAGAAAGAGTATGTGTACAGGTCCATTTACTTACATTACTTTTTGGAACCCTGACAAAGAGCTTGTTTTAGGCTTTTATCGATAAATGTTGAACGCCTTCGATGTGATGCTGTAAATCTTTGACACCACTGTATCTGAACGGCTCACAGGAATTTCCAGCACAGCTCTGTTTGAAGAAAACCTTACAAAAATAACATGGAATGAAAACAGGAGGATTCTTTGTCCAGGTTATTATTTTTCAGAATTTCCTCATATAGAGCTGAGCTGAACTAGAGATGCCTGTAAGAAAAAATAAAAGAACTTCCTTGAGTTGTAGAAAATCATTAAGCCTTATTAAGCACAAGGGTCATGGCAGCAGCATGTAGGGAAATACATTGTGTCAGTTACTTAGGTTTAGGGCCTGTGCAATAAAAAGATTAAAAATAGACAATTTTATCGTAGGATTAAAGTAATAACAATGCACATGGACTTTTTGTTGCTATTTTTTACATTGAGTCTATGGTGATGGATCTAGAAACACTTAATATGTGTTGTCAATCTGTTTAACAGGTTTATAAGCAAAAAAAGTTGCATTAAAAAAGTTTTTTTTTTTTTTATAATGTGAAAAAAAACCTGTAACACCAGATGATACTTTAAAATAAACACAATAAAAAATTTTTTTTTGTTAAAATTTATAATAAACAGATCTGAAAAAAAAAACATGCATCACTTCATCCCCTACAAGGCTTTTCTGACTAAAAATATTAAAATGTTCAGTAACCCAAATGAACCAATCAGGCGGATTGTGAAAAACTTCTTCCCAGGGGTTGGGTGAGGGAGAATACTGCACACAATTGAGGAAGGGGGGTTGAGACTGACCTGCAATAGGCAGCCTTAAAGCTGCTTTTGTTTTGGTCCTCTGGGTCACGCCTTCTCTAAGCAGACATATTATGCTGGTTAATACTATTAATTAGCCAAATATACCAGCTGCTGTACCTCTGGTACACTGCTTCAGTGTGCAGTTTCCAGGGCTCTACTGTGGACCAGTCCAATCGGGCATGCTCTCTCCACTAATAAGGCACCCCTGGGACCTATTAGCTATAAGCTTATACTAATTGAATACAAGTCGCAGTCAGTGATTCTGGTTTTATTAAACAAAAATGTTAAATTTTAAAAATGATTTACATGGAATATGTGTCATCAGGTGTCCCACACACTGTTTGCATCTCAACCTAAGGCAATATTTGGGTGGGAATTTCCATGATGACACACCTTCTAGTATATCTAGGCAGGGGAGGGCTGGCAAATTTTAGCCTGGGTGAACGGCAAGACTCGATTCGGTAGCCTATTAGGAACATTTTAAAGGAATAAAAGGCATGTGGCCCAGTGACCCAGCCCCAGGTAGCCCACTATGGGACTGGCTCAGGTATCTAGAACAGTACTGACCACAGGGAAGGTCCAGACTGCAAGGGTTGATACTGTGGAACTCCTGATGTCAGTTTTTATTATTCACTTTCAGAGGTCTGGACAGATGCCTCTTCTTATTGTATGTTTAGTTTAACATGTAAAGACCTGAAACATTATATGCTGAAACTCTGTGGAGGAAATAAAAAGGCACATTATCATGTTACACTATTTATTATGTTATGTGAACGTTTGATTTATGCAAATCATCTTAGCATACACCCCTTTTTTTTTTTTATCACTTTTTCACTTCAGGAAACAACTTGTAGGTGTACGTGCAGCAGTAAAGTTTATTTAGTGTGACAGATACATAAAATACAACCACTTTTACACACTTTCATAAGAACGCCTTTAAGCAAAAGTAACAGTAAAGAGTTTTTACCTGGTTTGAAGTTAGAATTGAAGGCTGATAATTTACATGATTGCCAACTCTTTCAAATACTCTTAACGGACAAGTTTTTTACTGAGACATTATTTACACAACTATAAGAAAAACTATAAGAAAAAGTGGTCCATGGGCTAAATTGGGGGGCTCATAACCCTGTACTAACTGAAAACTATTTATGGTGAATACTATATAAAATTTATGACTGTCATTGATTGTTGTTTTATTTTGTTTTGTTTTTTTAACTGATCTCTATCTTTTTTTCTTATTGACAAGCAAAAATGTGGGACCATTTTTTTCACTAACTACTGTTTTGTGATAATTGTCAAGCATAATAACTTGTTGTGATAGTTCAGTTATGAAAACTGCTATTCAGCTGTGCTTGTCATGAATACTTTCTAAGAAATCGTTAATGTCCATTTTCTGCTAATGGTAGTGGACAAAGAAAAGGAAACACCTGGGTAAATGAGAGTCACTGAGCACATTGAAAGTAAGGGTTTCCACGCTGTTGTGTTTCATGCGTTCATTAAGCAGATTATATCCCAGCATGGACAAGGTCATGTATAAAAATTATGAACTGCCCTATTGGCCTTTAATTATGGCTAGCTCCATTGAGACCGTTTAATTAAAAATGAGAACTCCACAGAGGAGGGAATTAAAGCCAGATAGCTATATATAAACTGCTCATTACATCTGGCAACGCACATTTGGTGATATGGTCAGATGAATCTTCCTTCACAAGGATCTCAACAAATGGATGAGTGCACTTGTGCCACCAGCCTGAAGAACTCTACAGCCCTGAGCTGCAGTTATTTTGTTAGAAGGCAAGGTCAATATGAATCAATACTTAATGTAACTGAGTAATCATCTTCAGCCCCCTGACAGGGGTGTCTACCATAATGAGAATGTCCCCAATATACAACACATGTGTAGTTGCCAAACGGTTTGATGACCAATGCACTGGTGTTATCCATATGTCATGGCCTCCTCCGTCGCCAGGTCTGAAACCAATTGAGTATTTATGGGATATTCCAAAATAATGCTAAGACTTCATTTTCCACCACCATCAGTTAGGCATCAGTTGAGTGATATTCTCGTGGATGTATGTTGCCGTATGTCTCCTACACAGTCCCGGACATTGATAGACTCAATGCCATGGACCATACAAGCCATTATTTATATAGGTGTTTCCATTTTTTGGCCCACTACCTGTATCTTGAATACATGGGCAGTATATTTATTTGCCATAACTTGGTTTGTTTGAGTTTTTGGAGATAATTTGTTTCATTTCTGTTCTACTTATATTTATTTTTCAGCAATAGTGTGATTGTAGATGCAGTTTTGCTCTTTCCAGTCTCTTTGGTTAGTGGACTAACAGTTCATCCTTAAAGGAACTGTACACACTGTACTTTGTAAAACTCCAATCCATGTTAGGGATCAGCAGCAGATCTAAAATAACATGGATTGTTTTTTATTACTTGGGAGGGAATCTAAGGAGAAATTTAAATGAATGTTGCTAGAAAATTTATAAGACCAAAGAAAAAAATGAAAAAGTGAAACAAAATCTGCTTTCTTGGCAAATGCTTTTTTTTATGTACTTTGCTGACAGCCAAGGGCTGTAGTTTACAGAATAATTACAACACATTGTAACATGAGTTTTGTACACCCAGGGAAATAAAAATCCTCCAATATTGATTTATTTTCCAGCTACATGAAAACTACATCAGAAACAATATTGCCTGTTTGGTAGGAGAAGATCCCAGAGAGGTCTCAGGGACTGCAGATATTGGTGATGTTGACGGCAAGAATGACCCTTGCTGGGCTGTGAAGACGGAACTCCAAATTTTAATCAAAAAGGTAATTTACTATTCCTATAAGGGGAGAATGGCATTTGTTTTCTGTGTTTATTAGGCCTGTACAACAATTACATATTTCCTAATATTGACTATATTGTGTTATTAAAAGTTTTAATTTGAATTTTTCCTTATAGATCATTGTGAGCAATTACAGACCTGACATAACATCAATGATTAGAGGTATATTTTTTTCTTTTTCTTTTTAATATTTTTATTACAGCACAGTAAGTCCATGCATATCTATGAACTTTGATACTTTTTCTGTAGTGCATTGAAAAACAAGCAGGTATTGAGTGCGTTTACAATGCACTGTAATCAGGTTTCATGAGATAAATGCAATCAACACTGTGTACTGACACATTGATTATTTGTAGAACTGCTTTTATCTGGTTTTATGTATGTACATGCATTTCAATAACAAATGTACCTAAACTGCAGAGCAGGGCATGGACTCTTAGGGCCTGATTTTTAGTTAGGAGCAAAGAAAAGGAGCAAATTTGCACTTTGGCAAAACCATATTGCATTAGAAGGGGGGGGGGATTTAAATTGTGGGCACAGATTTATAGTTGGGCTACGACATGTCATAGATCAACTTTAATTTTAGCGTAAAAAGAAAGCTATGAAATATATGTGTGCTACATAAAAAAAAAGCAGCCAGTATTTTCCTTGTGCGCAAAAAAATAAGTCAATTTGTACCCCTTGCTTTGTAACATGGTTTGTCCAGGTGCAAAGTTGCTCTTTTTCTTTGCTTTGCTCCTAACTCAAAATCAGGCTCTCGGTGACTATTGCTGCATTGGACGTAAGCCCGTTTGCGTAGCGTAAATTATAGAATTTTGTTCTGCGCATGCTCACTCAAACATTTGTATGCCTATGTCCGATATGGTACTTGAGCCTCATTACACTTTGAGAGGTGGAACGGGGGAGGGAAGGTTCGTGTCAACACAGACTGAGTACAGTAAAGGAGTGTTTACAGAATTGCGAACTGAGGCAGATCCACACTGAAACGCACATACGCTTGTCAGTAGTTGTATCCAGGGCCGTAGTAACCATAGGGCTAACTGGGCTACAGCCCAGGGGCCTATGGCATCCAGGGGGCCCTTGAAAGTGCTCAGCAGCAGTATTGATCGGTCGGGGGCGGGGGCGCTCCCGACGCGATCATTGCTGCTGAGCACTTTCACTGCGGTCCTTCTCCGGCGCGCTGTAGTCTCCTTACTGAGGAGATCTCGTGAGTCTCACTCTCATGAGATCTCCTCAGTAAAGAGTGTACAGCGCACCGGAGAAGGAGGTAAGTGCCGGGGGGGGGGGGGGGGAGCACAGGCAGCTCGGATCACGGGGGAATGGAGGCCCCCTTAGCCCAGGGGCCTCCATTCCCTTAATCGGGCCCTGGCTGTATCACTTGCTCGTGCCTGAGAAATGGTGCAAATACATTGAAGGCGGTCACCAGTATGAACCAGCCAGTTCTGATTGGCTGGTTACCTCTGAAGCTTGATCGTATTGATTAATGTATTGTATTATTTTGCAAAAGTGCAGACATTTACTATTTCTAATGATAAAAATAGGTGCATATGTGCATGTCACACTGCACTTTACAACTTTCATAAACCACCCTTTGTGAAGCATCAGGGAGATGGGGTTTAGCCGCTACTGTTGGTGGTACATCCTTGTATCCATGAATTAAAAGAGTTATGACACGTAGCAACAGAATGATCTGGTCCCAGTTTTATGTTAGTAGAATTCTTTCTAGATGTATGAATCATTTTAACCTGAAACTTTCAGATTATTATGTTAATAAAACATTTACACATATATCTATTCTCTCTCAAATTAACAAGGAGAGCATTGTTATATGTAATTAACGAAGATGGTTATCCTCATTTAATAACTTTATGGAATTGCATGCTCCCTGTATAGAACATTCAGTGCCATCATTTTTAGCAGTCCAGAATGTAAAACTGTAATCTGAGGATGCATTAATGACCCCCTTCCCCCCAAGTTGTTTATTCATCAAAATAAATATATAGGCGGCAGCTATTTTGATATTTCTTCCTGCATTATAGGCAACATTGAATCTAAATATAACTTGTATCTTGCAATAATGTTTGTTTTTTTCTTCATTTTCATCCAGAAAAAGTTTCAGAAATGGTTCCGCTCGCTGTTGCTGAGAAACAAGCATATTCTGGCCAACTGATTGCTGCACATGTCATTGGAAGCAACACGAAAGCGACAGGTATCCTACAAAGCATGATATTAGCATTATACAACATTAACACATAAATATTGCTTGTTTAATGGTATTCTCAAACCAGTTCTCAAGGCTCAATAGTGTTCTTGTCTTCACACAGTTTAAAAGATGTTCTGGGATGAAGGAGGTTGTTAGGATTGGTAGAATAAAATGTGATAAATCTTTATCCGTACATTTAATCCTGGCTGCTGTGACTTCCAGTTTAACATCCTATTTATTTTTGGACTACTTTCATAGATTATGTAACCCAATTGTCCCGATTTTCGGCTGGACAGTCCTGATTTGAGGGAATGTGTATTTCCAAGTGGTTTCTAGCACTGCTGCATTAATTGTGTTTGTACACGTAATTGTGTGTACTGGACATGTTGTTTAAATTAGTTTTACTTAATACTCAGTGCTTTCCTTCTAGATTAAGACTATCCTTAAACTCTCACTTGAACTAAATATAGCTTAGGTGCATTGCAGTCAGTATATGATTGGTAATGCCACCCAGTGTACCTTTGCATGTGTGCACCTCTGGTACAACTGTTTGAAAGTCAAAACTAATGTGCAAGATGTGAGTGAGATGGTCATTCTGGGTCTGTATAAGTAAGTAACTTGCAAAATGCGACCATTGATACATTTACCCCCATAGGTTGCTGCAGTAGGATACTTCCACTAATAATAAGGAGTGTACAATTTAAGTGGCAGTAAAAATATAAAATATATGTTAAAAAATGCTAGGAATCTTCCAAACAAAATAGATGAACTCAAATTAATGAATTATGTTGCAAAAATTAACTGTTTTGTGGCTGAATGTAAGTCATAGCATGGCACTGAATTTGGAAGGATATTTATGAAAGGGAAAGGCATCTCAGGCTGTTTCACATAAGTCTGTCAGATAAGATGAGAATACGCAGTCTAGGGGGAAACTTGGGTACATGGGTTAATAACTGGTTGAAGGATAGTAAAGCACTACAGAATTTGCTGGCGCTATATAAATAAATGTTGATGATGTTGATGAAGGATAGACAGTGCCGTAACTATACATTTTGGTGCCCTGGGCGAGACAGGGCACCGGCGCCCCCCGTCTAAGGAGGTGGATGGGGGTGGGTAGGAGGACAGTAAGAGAGAGCGATTTTAACTTACCAGAGTTTGATGCTTCAGTTATTAAGTTCTGCCGTGGAACGCAAGTTTGCGTTCCAAATGCCGAACTTCCTGTCAGTGAAATGCACATGCGTTCCACGGCAGAACTTAACGGCTGAAGCATCAAACTCTGGTAAGTTAAAATCTCTCTCTCTCTCTTCAGCCCTTAAGCGGAACTTAAGGGCTGAAGGCAGGTAGCGGGCGGCTGCTGCGCCCCCTTAGCTTTGTGCCCTGGGCGCCCGCACCACCCTCGTTACGACACTGAGGATAGAAGACAAATGCTAGTTTTAAGTCTGAGCCTAAAGTTATTTGTGGTGTACCACAGGGATCAATACTGGCCCTAACCTCTATCATCTTTTTTTTAATGTCTTTGTAGATGACTAAGTTTCATTTGCAAATATAGATATACTTACTAATCTACTGTGTGTTGGGTTACTAACACATAGCAGGGTAGTTTACTATATTATGACATCTCATAGACAGGGCCCTCCCTACCTTTTCTACCCCATATGTCTTTGTGTCATGTTTTGTGTATTAACCTACAAATAAATGTTTAAGAATAGTAGATTGCTACAGAAACATTTAAATAAAAATGCAAAATGGGCTGTAAAATAGCAGATGGAGTCTTATGTAGGTAAGTGCTACTAGTTAAGAGAAAACTGAGTAGCAACACACAATGCCAGACAGCTGTTGCAAAGGAAACTAAATTCCTGGCATGCAACATAGTATTACATGGTATAAGTCACTGGTTAGACCACATATTGAATATAGAGTTTTAGGCATCTCACTGTAAGAAGTTTAGTCATAGGAGAACTAGAGAGGTCCCAGAGACAGGCAGCCTCATTGATAAACAGAATGGAAAAGTTAAATTATAGAGATTGTTGAAACTAGATTTGATTACTTTGAAGATAAAGTGCCTCAGATGTGACTTATTTATAAGTAAAAATATATTTAAGGTCATGCTGATTATGGCAAATTCACTATCAGAATTTAGATTGAATGCCCTCTTATGAGAAATAGTATCTGTAGTATCTAGTGGTATCTATAAAAATCAGCATATGACATTATGGGGGTGAGTGATCAATTCAATTTATACAGTTTCCATCTTTGGTAGTCGGAAAGGCATTTTTTTGTACTTGTAAGGTTAAGTTAGCAAATGTCACACTGGGGTTTTGTTTTCCCATCTCCGGATCAATTAGAATTAGTGATAGGTTTAACTTAATGGGCCTGTCTTTTTTTTTTTTCAATTTTACTTACTATGTAATATATTCAATAAATTTGTATTATTGTTGTTTTTACTTATAAGTATAAAATAAACTTTAGAGTTGTTGTTTTAGTATGACATTAGAAAATATTTTATTTTTATCTGTGGCAAAATGTGTGAATAAATCGATTGGACTACATGTGAAAATAAAATAGAATAAAAGTGGGCGAATATTTTTCACATCCTGTATTTAAATCTATACGTTATTTTTTATCTTTAATGATTACTGTTGCGTTAAAAATGGCAAGTACAACAGCATGCAGATCTGTGGGAACTTGTCTGGAGTAAAGCATGGCACCAGAATTCTGGTCTTTATAACTTGTTTTCTGGTTATTCAATAACATATAGACATTTCCTTTATTTACGAGAATTATTTTGACATCATTTTATTGCAAATTCACCTTAATACAGACAGAAATGCCCAAGAGCAATGAGCAAAGCTTTGAAAAGATAATAATTATCATAACATAGTAAATGAAACTCGGAAAAAGGTTTTAAACTATAATAACAGAAAAAATGGGAAGGGGGAGGGTAAAGAAAAGCAATGAGACCACTTTTGTTAAATGACATCTAAGGATTCCAAGTTTAAACTGAATCTGTAACCTACATAGTGCAGGCAGTCATTGTGTGGGTGAATTATCACTTATACTGTTTAAGAGCCTTTGTGTGCAGATGACCTCTTTAAAATATATATATATATATGTGTGCGTGTACATATATATTTATTTGTGTGTATATATATATATATATATATATATATATATATTTATTTATGTTTGTGTGAATAGTAGCCAACTGCTACCTTCTCACTATCTCTGTTATCTGTGGTGTAAAAAAACAGCACTCAATTTTGTAGGTAGGTTAAGATACATTTAAAATATGCAATGCTAATACTTCATGTTTTATTAAAAGCATAGAGAAACTTTGACAAACCTATATAAATCATTTGTTTTTTCCTCTTAACAGGAACTATAAATGTAAACTACAGTGGACATAAAATAATTGAATGGTCTGAAAATACACCAACACTTCTTAGTAACATCAGAATGCAAGGTGGAGAGATGGTTATCGAGAAAAGTGGCCTTTATTATGTCTACGCCCAGACTTATTTCCGTCACCATGATACAGAGGAAGGGAGAGTGAAACAGCTTGTCCAATATATTTATAAAGTAACATCAAGGTACCCAGTGCCCTTAGTACTGATGAAAAATGTAAAGACGACTTGTTGGTCAAAGAGTGCAGAATATGGACTTCATTCCATTTACCAAGGTGGAGTTTTCCAATTATATGAAAATGATCGAATATTTGTGACAGTGAGTGATATAAGTATAATTGATATGGATGAAAAAGCAACTTTTTGGGGGGCTTTCTTGGTATCTTAAACCATAAGACTCTATGAAGAAAGTGGAAATTTTAAGAACACTAAAATACAAATGAAGCAGCATTAGTTGAGAACCGATTATGTGACATTAAATATTCTAGTATGTGGGAGTAGATACATTTGAGCCTTAAAATAACCCCACATAGAGAGGAAGCAGAGTTTATTGTAGCGTAGACTATGCACTATTGCACACAAAGAGCCTTATGTAGAGTTGGACGCAGTTTTCGTCTAAAACGCAGACAGTAATTGCATCCAAAAGATAAGACAGATTTCACACAGGTATATTGACCCAGACGCTGATGGTCGCCATTATCAGTTTGTTACTTACACCAGTGTTCGAGCACCCGCAAGTTTCCTGTCTCCTTACAGGCACATATGTGTCTCAATATCGGTCTAGATCCGTTGCATTTGATCCATCACACCCATAATGTATTTTGGCTATGGTTACATGCGCCCTCCTTCCCTTGTTCCACCTCTTCAATTGTAAGGGGCCAAGAAATAAGGCTGCAAGAGAGAAAGTGCACAGGATATAAGGTAATAGGGGAAAATGTATATCTATATATAATAGAAAACAATGGGTGCTCACCCTATATAAGAAAAATCCAGTGCTTAGGTCAAAAAAGTATAAGAAGGAAAAAACAGATGGCACTCAGGGAATTCGGAAAAAGTAAGGATAAGGTATTCCATAATTGATAGCGACATCTTAAGACCTGTTTCAAGTCATACTATATATATATATATATATATATATATATGATTTGCATTTCCCAGTAACATTAGAATTGTGCGCATGCGCCTTTCCTGCTTTTATTGATTTTCAATTTTTAAGCAAGGACTTGTAGTTAACAAAGATCTGGGTGTAAATGTATCAAGCTGAGAGTTTTCCGGCGGGTTTAAAAAAAAACCAATCAGATTCTAGTTATCATTTATTTAGTACATTCTACAAAATGACAGCTAGAATCTGATTGGTTGCTATAGGCAACATCTCCACTTTTCAAACCTGCCGGAAAACTCTCAGCTTGATACATTTACCCCCTGGACAGGGACTGTTTCCTTAACTGTACTCTTAGCACTGGGAAGTCAGCTTTCTCTTTGCTGGGAATCAGGAAAACCAGACAACCATCTTCAAGTGATAGATGACATTATATTTCAGTTAAAAGTCAGACCAAATAAGATTTCAGTTTAGATTTTTTTCTATTACTGTTTATGGCCTAAACCACTAAGCGTGGTTAAACCATTAGAATGTATTCTGTTCATATATTGTGAACTGCACACGCATATAAGCTGTGACTTCATGTTTTTCCAAACCAATGAGAAACTAACTAACATTTCTATGAAAATGGTAATGATATTCTACTTATATTAAGTATATTAACTATCCTCTATTAACACAGACAACAATATCACTGTAATTATTGTATAAGTTGCTCCTGTACAAAAACGCTTTTTTTTTTTTTTTTATAAAATTCACAATCATACATGTAAAATGTTCTACTTTGATTATTTTGGATTATATTTTGTCATTGTACATAGACTCCCGCCATGTGGACAAAGGCAGGTTTCTGGACAAAGGAGTCTGTAATTTCACAAGGCATCACATTTTGAATATACACAAAATACATAATTATAACAAATCACTTTCTCTTTTTAGAGCTACATTTCTTTAAAATAGTATAATTGTTGCCATTTTTCATAATCTGCCAGGAATTTGTAACGTTACATTTGTATTTTTCTATGTACAATTTTTTTATACAAAATAAAAACTTAATACAATAGATTTATGTCGGTTGTATGTAGCAAATAAAATATGGTAAAATGGCTACTCCTGATGTAAAGCTCTCCAGAAACAAATGTCATCGCTATTTAAATAAATAAGTAAAGGTGGACTATTTCCTATGGGGACAGTTCTTAAGTGGACAGCTTGAAACCACATAAAGGGGAAGAAGCCACACATGCACAAAATGAAAGACCCTGTAAGTATTATGGTCTTTGACATTGAACCTTGGTTAATGACAATGGTTCTCTATTTGGATAGTGGAATATTTACTGCTACCTAAAGTGCTTAGTGTTAGGGCTGAGGGTGGTGTAGGGCGCATGTTCACATCCTTCTGTCATTAGAGTTACAATATACATACGCAATGTTAAAAGGTAAAATATACAACTGATCTACACTGTGCTGCAAAGCAATATGGATTTTCAGATATCTAAAAACAAAGCTATTAAGCAACTACTATTGTCCCACAAGAAATATTGTAATGTATTACTGCTTAAGAATATAACAAAAAATGCTATCTTCCAGAAACTACACAGGGCTGTGTTCTTCATCACCGTACAGTGGTGTTTTCAACATAACATAAGCCAACCGCATTAGGTTTATGTATGCATTTGGTATATGTTTTTTTTTGTTTTGTTTTTTTAAATATGCATCTGAGACAACAGGAAGTTGTTCGCTTTTTCAAGTTAAACACAAGTGCAACTGCGGCTCATTGTATTTACATTGCTCTCCCATTAAGATGAATGTAAGTTTTCCACTGCAATGACTAGCATCAGGCGCACTGAAGCAATAAGAAGCAGTCAAAAAACAAGCGCAATACAACTTAGGCATGTGTAGAAATGCAAATATATATACGTGTCATGTGTTCATTTTGTATTTTTTCGTCACAACCACTTACATGCACTTAAATTATTAGGAATACACTTAATAAATATATATATATATATATATATATATATATATATATATATATATATATGTGTGTGTGTGTACATTTCTATATATATATGTGTGTGTGTGTGTGTATATATATATATATATATATATATATATATATATATATAAAGTTTGACATATAGCCACTTCTTCTACTGCTTTGATTGTAAAACTATCCAATTCCATTCTCTCACATTTTCCATACAGCCACTTCTAAGTTCCCACTTAGACAACTGTGGACATATGCGTGGATGTACATGTACAACTGCCAATATCATGATCATATCAATAGTGATTGAACCAATGAAAAAATGCTCATGTTATGCCACACCGAAATGCCCCTAGTTCATATTGTGTCTCATTGTTGTGCCCACAGTTCATATTATGCCTCATAGTTGTGCCCCCACATCATATTATGCCACACATTTGTGCCCCCAGTTCATATTAGGCCTCATAGTTGTGCTCCAGTACATAGTATGCTACATAGTTGTGCCCCCAGTATATAATGTGCCACGCATTTGTGCCCCCAGTTCATATTATGCCAAATAGTTTTGTCCCCAGTTCATATTATGCCACATATTTTTGCCCTTAGTTCATATTATGCCACGCATTTGTGCCCCCAGTTCATATTATGCCAAATAGTTTTGTCCCCAGTTCATATTATGCCACATATTTTTGCCCTTAGTTCATATTATGCCAAATAGTTGTGCCCCCAGTTCATATTATGCTGCATATTTGTGCCCCCAGTACATCATCAAACATATGTGCTAGCAGCTTCGTGCTACTTACCTCTGGAGGCAGCATCTTTTGTTCCAGCTGCTCCATTTCGGCCTTGTTTTGCTGATTTAGTGAGGCAGCTGCAGAGTTCCGGCATGTCTAACTAATTCTGATATAATCCAGTCTTTTTTTACATTGCCCACTGTGCAAATACATTACATTAGTATTTTTAAAGAAAACTTGTATGTCTTCTGTTTTTATTTCCTGTTTGTTTTCTTTTTTTTTTTTTATATAATTTTACCATGTATTATTCTAATGACATCTGATTTATAGACCAATTATTTATATTGTGATTCCATTAGAAGGACATTAGGAAACCGAAACTTGATAAAATAACAAAAGGTTACAGTATCCCATAAGTCAAACAGTAATGTACAGTCCATTAAATGTGAGTAACAACATTACATGGTATCATCATATATTATATCAAATGTATGAACCTGGCTACCAGAAAAAAAAGAAATACAGCGAAAGATAAATTAGATAAGTGAGGAAACTGTGGAGGTGTCTGGGAAAGGCTGTCTTTACTAATCATACAGCCAAAGATGAGCGAGAATTATTTGCTTGTAATTGTGACTAGCAGAATATTGATGGAAATTCTGAAATCTGTGGATAAAACAAAAATGATTCTAATATGCATATGAATCACCAATGTCCACAGTACCGGTTTTTGTACTTGAGATTTGCATCTAACAGTTGTAAGATAGAAAAGGTATAATAAAATGTTTGGACTTTACATTTTACTCTATCACGTGGGATGATATAATCTCTGTGTAAACACATGCGCTCATTCATAGTTAATCAGGGGTTGTGAACTTTAAGCTGTAAAATCGGTCACACATTTTATATTCACATGTATGCCCCTAAAATAATTGTGATGACTGGTAAAAACCTTACAGGCCTGATTCATTAAGGAAAAGAAAGCAGATTTATAGTTGGGGTAGGGCATGTTCTAGATCAATTTTAAATTTCATTATACAAATAAAGCTATCAAGCATTTGTGTGCTACATGAAAAAGCAGCCAGTCTTTTACTTATGTGCAAAAAAATAAACTAATTTGCACTTCTTTTATTGTAACATGGTTTGTCCAGGAGCAAACTCACTCTTTACATTTTCAATATAAAATATAAGTCAATACAAACACATAAACACGTTAAACCAGTGGTCGAAGTGGGCTGGTATACAGTGGTATTCCTTACTGCGACTTCTACTCATTTGATTGTAAAACTATCAAATTCCGATCACTAATTGCCTCTTCTAAGTTTCTACTTCAACCAACTTAACAATGAGTTCTGTTGGTTTCCCTTTTAAAAATCCCACAGGAATCTTCTTTCCTGCTGTAGCCCAAATGGAAATTAAAAGTAATCTAAATAGGCCGCTGCAACTCCATATAATATAGCCTCGGTAATAATGGTTTAAGTACCAGCCAGAGGGGTCAAGACGGAATCGGCTAATCTGAAGCAGTTAGATAGTGCTAATAGTAATCATTGTGTTTCGTTGGAACAGCCCTCCAGCACTCGCAAGAGATATGCCCTCTTTCTAAGTGGCATATCTGCAGATGCATCCACGTCTAATTGTGTCACAATTACGTTAATATTCCCTTATTGCACTGAGTCTATGCTTGGCTCCATTCTACCTCCCCAGGTGTAAGGAGATGCAACAAGTCTATTTTAACATCATATAATTGCATTTATTAAATGGGTTAACTTGCCCCCTGTATGTATGTGTGCAAGTGGATAAGGATGTAATTTAATAAGAAATTTCATAACCTTTGATAACTGGGAATGTTTTCAAATAGGCTTAAAACGAATGACTGTAAGGAGTTGATGCAAGAAAATACCTTTTTCCTTATCCAGGATACCGTTGCAAGTGCGTTTTAAAGGAGGGGGGGAACATATTGTCGGGCAAAGATGGCCAGAGCTACCTTCTCTATGCTCTTAACTAGTGACATTTTCCAGCTTGAAATGAAAGAACCATTTACACCAATTATATCATGCATATGGTCTCCACTCTTATATCCAGTGTCCCTGTGACAGCCCGCGTAAGTGACCAGTTGTGTAAAGAATACCATCACTATTGGTCTATGGTAAATATAAACCTGTTTTGTGATAAATATAAACCTGTTTTGTGATATCATGATGTGGAAATTTAGAAGTGGCGGTATGGAAAATGTAAGTGAATGGAATGTGATA
Organism: Mixophyes fleayi; assembly: GCF_038048845.1. Taxonomy (NCBI): domain Eukaryota; kingdom Metazoa; phylum Chordata; class Amphibia; order Anura; family Limnodynastidae; genus Mixophyes; species Mixophyes fleayi. The sequence goes on along the minus strand of NC_134404.1, from coordinate 107,951,944 downwards.
GTGTTATAATGATGGTAGTAGGAGAAGAAGCGGTATGACCTATCACCATGTAACAGCCAGCTTCGACCACTGCGTATGTGTATACACTAGTGTGCAAAAGTCTTTGGCCAAGGAAAATAATTGTTAATAATAGACAAAATGTAGTGAAATAATCAAGATATTTACTCACAATAATGTTTCACATGATATTGTTTGTAAACATTATCAAAATTATTTATAATTTTATAGTATAACATAAATTTCAGATTAAATTTGTCTTACATCAGTGTGTCCTCCTTTTGCGCGTATCACTGCTTCACATAATTTGCCCATTCCAGACACCATCTAAAGTTTCATAAAAGTGTAAGTTATGCCTTTCCAGGCCTCGTTCAGACATTCCAATAAATTTTTTTATTTGTCGGAGCCATTAAACAAACTTTTCTGTCTAATTCATCCCAGAGTTTTTCAATGGGATTGAGATCAGATTACTGATGAGGTCATGTTATAATTTGTAGAACCTTCTGCTTTTCTTTACTTTCAAATAATTGATACACAGTTTAGTTGTGTGCTTAGGGTCATTATCTTGTTGCATGATGACCCCCTTTCCAATATTTCGGGGCAGCACGGTGGCTCAGTGGTTAGCACTTCTTCCAATGGGGCAGGGACTGATGTGAGTGAGTTCTCTGTAGAGCGCTGCGGAATTAGTGGCGCTATATAAATAAATGAATGACATGACATAACATGACATGACATGATGAGTGTGATGTACTAAAATACTGTGGTATCGTTTATTATCCATAGTTGATTTTATTTGAACTAAATCTCCAAACTTTCCTCCACCAAAACCACCCCAAATCATGACATGACCACCACCATGTATGACACACGTTCTCTGATCATTCGCAGAACATACTGATGTCTTCTGGTTCCAAAAAGCTCAAATTTGGACTGCTTGGTCCAAAATAGTTTTTTCCACTGATCCAATGTCCAATACCATTGTTCTTTTGCCCATCAAAGTAATTTTGCTTTATTTACAGACATCAACAATGGTTTTCTGCAAGCTATGCAAGCATTTAAACCTACATTACACACACATCTTTTAACTGTATCAACTGATACTGGAGTTTGTTTTTTATTGAGTTAATTTTTGATAGCAGTTGCTGGGAGTCTTCAGTTTCGCTTACTCATTATGATTACAAGAGACTGGGATTTTTAATATTTCAGCAATTTGATATAAAAATTCAGTTAAGAAAAATATATATATATTTTAAAATATTATTAAATAAAATTAATCAACATACATACCAGATTTATTAATGACCTGCTCAAAATTTCGTACTTTAGCAATAATCTTTTGGGACAGTGATGAAAATGAAATACGCTTGTGTTTACAAATAATATAATACATTAATTATAGTACATCTGACGTAAAGTCCTAAAGTCTCGATTTTAATCATGATAATGATTTTAGGGAGCAATTAAATTTGATATGTTGATATTCATTAAGATAGAACAATATAAATAAACAAATAAGCTTTGTCCAAAGACTTTTGCATGCTAATGTGTATATATATATACCTATTGTAGAATTCACCAAATAAATACTCCTAGCTCCAGGTATGCAACATAAAACAGCACATCTCCAACATATATAATCCATGGCTTCCTGACACACTATCTTAGTCCACAATACCTGACTATTGTCCGACCACTTGTCAGCATCAGAAGCCCCGCCCACCAGATCCCACAATCATTTTATACACATACACATACACACACCACAGCAATGACACTCCCTACCAGCTCCAACATTTTAATTAGTAGCATTCAGAATCAATAGATAAATAGTAACTAAACCTATTCCCCCTCAACATGGCCTGACATTGAATGATACTCGCATTAATAAATACACCTATTGCCCCCAAACAGCCCCAATATTAAATAATTAGTATTCCCATTTAATAATCTTGGAAACCTGTTTCCCCCAAAATTAATTCACAATTAATAAATAGCCCCTTTTCCCCCTTGAAGATAACCCTACCATGCCTGAAACCTATAGTATAATACAAACCATATTAAATGATGCAAGACTATCCACCCTATGTCCCCCACCTCTCCTGTGTCCAATTACCTTTTCTCTGTATTCCTCCACCTCTTCCTCGTGTTTCCTTTGTGTACTTACATTATCCCTCATATGTCCATATTATAGTAAAACTATCCAAAATATCTCCCTTATATCTTCCATGTTATCCTTTATCTTTCCCTTATCTGTTTCCTTTCTCTGTGCCTATGGGTCCCTATCTTCATTGCAGGTATCTCCCTCTTTTCCTCCCTACCTGCTCTCCCCTGTGCCTCACATTCTGCTCTCTCTCCTCTCTTACTCTTTGATCCTCTCTATCAATCCTTATCTATCCCTGTTCCTGCTTCTATTATTCCCTTTCACTAGCTAATTGACACTGCTGCCTCCTTTTGTGCACTGTACCCCCTCCTTCATCATCACACTGTGCCCCTGCTTCCATCATCACACTGTGCCTCCATTACATTTTGCCTCCTCCATTACACTGTGTGCCCCCTTCAACACACTGTGCCTCCTTATTCATCACACTGTGCCCCCATATTACACTGTGCTCTCATTCATGACACTGTGCCCTCTCCATCTCACATTGTGCCCCTTCCATCAGGGCCGGTGCTAGGGTCCACGGCGCCCTAGGCATTTTTAAAAAAGCGCCGCCCCCCCCGCGCAAAAATCGCCGCCCTCCTCCCTCCTCTCCTTACCTTGTCTCACCACCGCCGCCTCTCTGCTCCGTCTCCTCCCCTCCACTCACTGACACTAGTAAGTGGAGGAGAGGAGACGGAGCAGAGAGGCGGTGGTGGTGACAAAATAGCCTCTCCCCCCCCCCTTCCCCGTCCATCTGAATGCTGTGCGGTGGCCGTGACAGGTATGGTCAGCGGTCGCCGCACAGTTTTAAAGTATTTTAGAATACTGTGGCGCCCTCCAGAGCCCGGCGCCCTAGGCAAGTGCCTAACCTTGCCTAATGGGAGCGCCGGGCCTGCCTTCCATATATCACTCTGTGCCCTCTCCATATATCACCCTGTGGCCCTCCATATATAACACTATGCCATCTCCATAGATCACACTGTGTTCTTTTCATAGATCACCCTGTGCCATCGCCATAGATCACACTGTGTCCTCTTCATAGATCACACTGTGTCCTCTTCATAGATCACACTGTGTCCTCTTCATAGACCACACTGTGTCCTTTTCATAGATCACACTGTGTCCTCTCCATAGATCACACTGCGCCCCCTCCATAGATCACCCTGCGCCCCCTCCATAGATCACCCAGCGCCCCTTTCATAGATCACCCTGCGCCTCCTCCATACATCACCCTGCGCCCTCTCCATAGATTACACTGCAGCCCCTCCATAAATCACACTGCAGCCCCTCCATAAATCACACTGCATCCCCTCCATAAATCAGACTGCACCCCCTCCATAGATCACACTGCTCCCCCTCCATAGATCACACTGCTCCCCCTCCATAGATCACACTGTGACCCTTCCATAGATTACACTGCGACCCTTCCATAGATCACATTGTGCCCCCTCCATAAATCATCCTGTGCTTGCTCCATAGATCACACTGCGAACCTTCCATAGATCACACTGCGCCCCTTTCACAGATCACCCTGCGCCCCTGCAACAGATCACCCTGTGCCCTCTCTATATAGATCACCCTGTGCCCCCTCCATCAGTACCCTGTTGTCCTCAGTTCTAAACTTACCTTTCTGTGACCTTCTTTCTTCTGTCTATATCACACTGTGCTCTCTCCATAGATCACCCCGTGCACTCTCCATAGATCACACTGCGCCCCCTCCATAGATCACACTGCACCCCCTCAATAGATCACACTGTGCCCGCTCCATAGATCACACTGCACCCCCTCCATAGATCACCATGTGCCCCCTCTATATATATCACCCTGTGCCCCCTCCATAGATCACACTGCTCCCCCTCCATAGATCACACTGCTCCCCCTCCATAGATCACACTGCGACCCTTCCATAGATCACATTGTGCCCCTTTCATAGATCACCCTGTGCCCCCTCCATAAATCACCCTGTGCTTGCTCCATAGATCACACTGCGAACCTTCCATAGATCACACTGCACCCCCACCATAGATCACACTGCCATTCGTCCATAGATCACACTGCACCCCCTCCATAGATCACACTGTGAACCGTCCATAGATCACCCTGCGCCCCTTTCATAGATCACCCTGCGCCCCTTCCACAGATCACCCTGTGCCCTCTCTATATAGATCACCCTGTGCCCCCTCCATCAGTACCCTGTTGCCCTCAGTTCTATACTTACCTTTCTGTGACCTTCTTTCTTCTGTCTATATCACACTGTGCTCTCTCCATAGATCACCCCGTGCACTCTCCATAGATCACACTGCGCCCCCTCCATAGATCACACTGCACCCCCTCAATAGATCACAGTGTGCCCCCTCCATAGATCACACTGCGCCCCCTCCATAGATCACCCTCTGCCCCCTCTATATATATCACCCTGTGCCCCCTCCATAGGTCACACTGCGCCCCCTCCATAGATCACACTGCACCCCCTCCATAGATCACACTGCACCCCCTCCATAGATCACACTGCGCCCCCTCCATAGATCACACTGCACCCCCTCCATAGATCACACTGCACCCCCTTCATAGATCACACTGCCATTCGTCCATAGATCACACTGCACCCCCTCCATAGATCACCCTGCGCCCCTTTCATAGATCACCCTGTGCCCCTTCCACAGATCACCCTGCGCCCCTTCCACAGATCACCCTGTGCCCCCTCCATCAGTACCCTGTTGCCCTCAGTTCTATACTTACCTTTCTGTGACCTTCTTTCTTCTGTCTTCTTCTCTTCTCTTCCTTTTCTTTTCTTCTGGTCTCCCGGGTCCTCTCTGCTCTTGGCTGCAGTTTCACTGACTATCACGTGTGACATCATAATTTCCCGACAGTCAGTGATTATTTGACAGAGAACAGAGAGGAGCCGGGAGAAGACGGATGCAGTACAAGAGGAGAAGGCAGGGGGAACAGAGCGCCTATCAGGCATGGCACTCCCTGCCTGCTCACCGCCAGCAATGTCATTGAAGAAGTGGGGCGGAGAAGTACCAGTATGTCATACCGGCACATACCACCCCACTTCAAGCACTGATAGTTGAGAGAAAAAAGAAAATAGTAGCAAAACAGAAAAATAATCAGAATATTCATAGGCAAGCATGAAGGGATTAAATGTTTACTGGAACTTGATCTCCATCCAGGCTACAAATATGAAATATTTATCATATAAAAATGTAGCAGTTGTATAATAATTCCAACCACTTGCACTTCTCCTGTTTGTAGGGCAGTGTGATATGTAGCAGGAGAAGTGTGTTTCCTATGAAAAAGTCTAATCTATAAAATCTATTCTCTGTGTATAGAGAATATGAGGTTATTGGTGAAAGACAAAGGTAGAGCAACCCTGTCACTCTTATAATACAAGTGAACTTGATGTATCACATATATTCAGGGCCGCCGAGAGGGGGGGGGAGCGGGTACATTTTACCCGGGCCCGGCCATGCCAGGGGGCCCGGGCCGGGCCCTCGCTGAATTTTTTTTTTTATTTTATTTTGTAAAAAATTTTTTGTATCTTGCGGTTTTTAAAAATATATATATATATTTTTTTTTTCCCGGGGGGTGGTCCGTTGGTGGGGGAGCTATAAGAAATAAAAAAAAAAAAATAATAAAAAAATCAATACTCACGTGACCGCGGCGCCGCGTCCCTCCTTTCCTGTCTTCTCCATTCACACTGACTGTCGGGCATGACGTCATCAAGTCACGCCCGACAGTCAGTCAGTGAGGAGCGCCGCAGCCAGACAAGACCAAGGCAGAAGAAAGAGGAGAAGACAGAAGAGAAGAAAAGAAAGAAGCTTACAAGAGGTAAGGAAAGAAACTGAGAGGCAAGGGGGAAAACAGAGGGACAGTACTATAAAAAAGGGGCAGAGAGGCACAGAGGTATACAAGGACAGAGAGGCACAGAGGAAAACAGAGGCAAAGAGGCACAGAGGAAAACAGGGGCAGAGAGGCACAGAGGAATACAGTGGCAGAGAGGCACAGAGGAATACAGGGGCAGAGAGGCACAGAGGAATACAGGGGCAGAGAGGCACAGAGGAAAACAGGGGCAGAGAGGCACAGAGGAAAACAGGGGCAGAGAGGCACAGAGGAAAACAGGGGCAGAGAGGCACAGAGGAATACAGGGGCAGAGAGGCACAGAGGAATACAGGGGCAGAGAGGCACAGAGGAATACAGGGGCAGAGAGGCAAAGAGGAATACAGGGGCAGAGAGGCAAAGAGGAATACAGGGGCAGAGAGGCACAGAGGAATACAGGGGCAGAGAGGCACAGAGGAAAACAGGGCAGAGAGGCACAGAGGAAAACGGGCAGAGAGGCACAGAGGAAAACAGGGGCAGAGGGGCACAGAGGAAAACTGCAGAGGGGCACAGAGGAAAACAGGGGCAGAGAGGCACAGAGGAAAAAAAGGTGCAATGAGGCACAGAGTTAAAAAAAAGGGGAGAGAGGCACAGAGTGAATAAAAAGGGGGGAAAGCAGCATGGAGGTCGCAGTGTAGTTGTGATGGGGCTTGTTGCAATGTAGTGTGTGTGCGGTAGGTGGCGGCTAATTAATGGGCGCTATTTTGTTTGTAGGGTGATGGTGAGGCAATTTAATAGTAGGGACTATTAATTTAAGATGGGGTGGTTTGGGGGCTATTGAATCTTGGGGTGAGTTTAGGGAGAATGAGGTCTATTTATTAAATGTGACTATGAGTTATTTAATGGCAGTGATGGTTGCGGGAAATAGGTATTGCTGGGGCTGTTTGCAGGAAGTGAAATAGGTTTATTTATTAAATGTGAATACTATTATTTTAATGTTGGGGCTGGAGGAAGGCCTAATTATTAATCGTGAGTGCTATTGATTTAAGGCCGGGGCTGGCTGTAATTTTCTAAATGTAGCCATTTTTTTTTCAAAATAGGTCCTTCAACATTCCTGGATCCGGACAAGCCGCAACAAAAGAAAGCAGCAGCCACAGGTGGAGAAAGTGAGAAGAACAGGTAGGAGAGAGCAGCACAGTGTGTGAAATGTTGTGATTCTAGTAAGGACAATACCAATTTTTGGTGAATGTTGTGCCCAATGTAAGGTGTAGGCCAAGACTGAACTGTTTGTGTACACACTGCATTGTTTGTATACTACACTGTGGTGGTAGATGTCCTGAAAGTCAGGAGTGCTTGAACATATGTGACGCTCTGGCGAATTGAGAGCCTAGTGGTTTTTATGTTAGCCACGCCCCAATGGCACGTTTGCCACGCCCCCAAATGCATGACCACACCTCCCAAAATTTTTGCACCGCCATTTGGCTAGCCACGCCCCTGAATGTATGACCATACACCTAAATTTTTTTGCGCCGCCGTAAGGCGGCGCAAAAAAATTTTGGGTCTTACTTGAATATGAGGGGGGCCCCATGAATTTGTTGTACCCGGGCCCTGAATTCTTCTTGGCAGCCCTGCATATATTGTATAATCCATAAGTCTGCAGTTTCCTCTTAGTATAAAGTGCTGACTGGAATTCTGACAGTATCCAAGAGTTTATTTTGAACTATGTTAAGCATTAAAGTGCTGCCTGTCCTTATTGCAGTGACATAAATTGTAACATATAATAATATATGCTAATGCATAATACTAAGTCCAGTTTTTCAACATAGTTTTCCTTCTTGTCCTTTTCTATAGTAGAAATGAGCAGCATATCTGCACTAGAAATGCTGCATGTTGCATTTGACTGGACAGGTGAATCCCATTGACTCTCATGCCTTTTTTTTTAATCAGTTTTTCAACCACTTTTCATGTGGGAAACTGTCTAAAATACTTTTTAAATCTGAATTAGTCCTCACTGAGAGGATACTGTTCACAAGTAAATTGTGAGTTTGAAAACAGAACCAGGTGTGCTATAACACAGAAACGTCTATGCAAGCATTATCACTAATAATAAAATGTCATACAATGTTTTATTGATGTAATGCATTTGTCTGCTGTAAGACATTCTGGAAATTCAGGTACTGTCTCATCTTTAAGCAACTGTCATTTTTACAGGAGCAGATAGCTAAACTACAGTCTGAGATATGTAGGATATCTGTATCCTTGAGGCCACCACTGCCCCAGAGAACCACAAAACATTCTGGGTTCTGTAAGGAGAAGAGTTGAAGAGTTATATTGCTCAAATGATAGAGGTAACACAGAGCAAGAGAAGATTAAAACTTTTGGTAAGTATAAGGACACAGGAAAGTTGAAATTAAACACGAAAAGTAGGAACCTACTCTTTGGAAAATTCCATTTATGGGGATATAGTTTTGCAAGTTAAGGAAAGCCTGAGGTAATACGCCTACGCAAAGATACTATGAAAATGTGCTTTCTAAATATTGTTAAAACAGCAAAACAGAAAAATAAGGTAGATAACATTAGCACGTAGATAACATTACCACCTGGAGACAAATGACATGGACAGGTTTGATGAAAGGGTAATGTAAGACTTGGGCATGAAGGGGAATGCAATGATAGGAGCCCATGAAATAGGGTCCAGAAAAGCATGAACAGACAATATAGAGGGCTTGTGAAAGCCACGGACACCCCAGACAGATTCACTTTGCATCCCAGAACTCCCTAGTCCCACTAGAAGCATTAAGAGAGATCTATGACCCATGTAGAACCCATGGCTGTATATAGGAATTAAACAGTTTTTTTGTTTTCCCTTAAGGAATTTTCTCCCCTGGTGAATTTTCAAAAGACCTTTCTTGGAGACGGTCTATCAAGACACCTACTTTGTTGTCTTTATAAGGAGATCTGACGATCGAATCAAACCTCCCTTAAAACAACTAACTGGGAAACAGAGCTTGACACCTCTTAAACAATGCGTCAAAATAATGACATAGGGCCTGATTCATTAAGGATCTTAACTTAAGAAACTTCTTATTTCAGTCTGCTGGACAAAACCATGTTACAATGCAAGGGGTGCAAATTAGTATTCTGTTTTGCACAAGTTAAATACTGACTGTTTTTTCATGTAGCACACAAATATCAACTTTACATTTCAGTGTACAAATAAGCTATCAAGTATTTGTGTGCTACATGAAGAAACAGTCAGTATTTAACTTACGTGCAAAACAGAAATCTAATTTGCACCCCTTGCATTGTCACATGGTTTTGTCAAGAAGACTGAAATAAGAAGTTTCTTAAGTTAAGATCCTTAATAAATCAGGCCCATTGTCTCACCAATGTTCCCTAACTACCAGATTTCAGAAAACACATTACAAGCTACTTTCTAGAAGACACCATAACTAAATTGTTTTGAAATTTATATTCCCCTGAAAGTGTTGAATCTGGTGGCACTGCTGAAAATTTGCATGCAGTGCACCAAATATGCCGATTTATGGGAACTCTGATTTCAGGTGCAGTGTTTATAATGAGGATTGGGCTCACATGCCTGTAACTAGAGTAATGTTTGCTGTAAAGTAAATGCAAAGCAAGTGACTTTCTTGGAATTATGACATATCTTTTCCAGATTGGCAGCTGGTTTGGGCCTAAAGAAAAAAACTAAGGGTTAATCCATACTTACCAACTTTTTCCAGTTAGTGTCCGGGAGACTCTCTGTTGCAGGGGGGCGGGGCTCCGAAATTGCGCCATTTTGGCCCCGCCCCCGCTACGTAATGACGCAAAACGCGTCATTTGACAGCGGGGGCGGGGCCAAATGCTGCGATTCCGGGAGAATCTCTGCATTTTGGCCCTAATGCGGGCAGAAGCAGGAGATTGCCACACTCTCCCGGGAGTCCGGGAGACCCACTCGAAATGCGGGAGTCTCCCGGACATTCCGGGAGAGTTGGCAAGTATGGGTTGATCTGATTATGTCTTGATGAATATTGATGTTGTGCAGGAGCTGGAGGGAATATTTGTGCTTGTAAGATTCAGTGAGTGCCTCAATTTAAAAACACATATGTATGGCCCAAATATATGGGACTCTCATTGTTTAGAGTAGGACCCCCCTATTAGCAAAAGCACCTTGGCGTGGTGGGTGGCTTCAACATACATTTGCAAATGTGTGCAACTGAGACTTTTGCATTTTTATCTACAGTAGAAATAGCAGATCTGTTGCTGGCTATAGCAGTGTGCTGGGGGAATTTGTCTCTGTTTTTTCCTTTTAGGATAACCCCACCCTTTCATGCACCTGTTATAGCCTATAAATTGATTTGAGCAACTACCAGTTCTGTATTTGTCTGAGAGGCATGTTGGTGTCAGTAGCTGAGGGGGAGTACTGACATTGGATTGCTATTTGGAGGTCTCTGGGGTACCTCTTTGGTAAGTTAGCTCTCAATTTAAAAACACATATGTATGGCCCAAATATATGGGACTCTCATTGTTTAGAGTAGGACCACCCTATTAGCAAAAGCACCTTGGCGTGGTGGGTGGCTTCAACATACATTTGCAAATGTGTGCAACTGAGACTTTTGCATTTTTATCTACAGTAGAAATAGCAGATCTGTTGCTAGCTATAGCAGTGTGCTGGGGGAATTTGTCTCTGTTTTTTTCTTTTAGGATAACCCCACCCTTTCATGCACCTGTTATAGCCTATAAATTGATTTGAGCAACTACCAGTTCTGTAAGATTAAGTAAGTGCAAGAATCCTTTGCCAGATGATTGAGTTTCTCAGACCAGTGTCCACCACTCCTGTTACCTATATCCTGATCCTCCTCTGTACTGACTACTGCTGCTAGCTGCCTGCCATCATGACAAGACATTTTTGACTATGATTTATTTCTTTGTCTGAAATCTTTGTGCACTAGGGTATCTTGGTATTACACACCACTGTGTTGAAATTGCACCTCTGTGTGCTACCTGAGTGTCACTCACCGGACTGTGAGTGCCATTTCTCCTGTGTTCAGGAACCGTGGCCGTCCGCCATCCTGAGGGTCTGCGCATGTGCAGCCCTTATGAAACCTTCAGTACCTGTTGCTTTTAATTGATTGGATGATCAGGCAACCCTCCCTATTTAAACCACCTGTGATCATTACCTGGGGGCCTGATCTTGGAGTCTCATTCCCCATGAGCCTCTGAAGGTGTTCCTGTGTTTCCTCGTGTATTCAGCTCCAGCTGATTCCTGTCTACTACGATTGTGGTTTCCAGACCACTTCAACTCTTCTGTGTTCAGCGTGTCTCCCCTCCGCTGCCTTCACTACTATTGCCGGATTCCAGACCGCCTCTACTCTCCTGTGTTCAGCGTGCCTTCCTTCTGCCGCCTCCGCTACTACTGCCAGGAACCAGACAGCCTCAACTCTCCCGTGTTCATCATGTTTCCAGTTTTACTTACTACTGCTTCCTGAGTATTGCTCCGTTGATTACCAGTTACCTTCCTTGCGCTGCACCAACCTGATTACCGCTTCCATCCTCCAGTGATCTCTCCTCCTGCCGGCGTTCAGCCGTTCAGGTATCCCTGCACGTCTCCTTGACAGCCTGCTCTCCTGAACCGCGGAATGCATACTTTCCATTGACTTTGCTATTGTATTGCATATCCGTCTGGACTGTGTTGTGTTCATCTCCGGAGTCTTCCATCTACTGAAGCTATTGTTACTATTGACTTTGTTTCCTATTACCTGGATCTCTATAGTGATTTTGTATACTTCAAGCAGCGCTTGTCAGTTATTATGGTATTGTGGTTATCATCGTGGGATCAAGTTCCGTGTGCCCCGTGTATCCTCTGCATTCCATTCATCTCCTCGTGCCCCTCCTCACATATATATAGCAGTGGTACAACTTGCTGTACGCAGACCACTGACTTCCCCGTTACCTACTTGCACCTGGAATCCATTCCTTCACTATAGACAGTGGTACAACTTGCTATACGCAGACCACTGACTTTCACTACCTCCTCTCTACTCCTGGACATTCCTCCTCACTATAGCAGTGGTACAACTTGCTGTACGCAGACCACTGACTCTCCTCACGTTTACTTTTCCATCTGGTTCCTCGTGTACATACATCTAAGTCATTACCAGTTGCTGCTAGTCATAGACTTTCCTTGAGCATTCTCTCACTATCTGCTGATTCTCCTGTTCCGTTGTCACCCTGCTACCAGAGGACCATAGTACCAGCTATATCACTCTGGTAAGAACATCATCTGGTGATATCCTGGACAAAGACTCCTACTGCCTGTGACAGTAAGATCAGGCCATGACAGACCCAGGAGCGGAACCTACAGCTAAAGAGATGCTGCAGTATCTGGTTACCCGTATTGAACAACAGGATGTTCGCCAACAACAATTGCTGCAATGTTGCCAGGCGTTAGCCTCCCAAAGAACGTCTGCGCAAAATATCACAGCTACTGTTGATGCTCCTGTGCCTTCCTCCGTTTCCCCAGTGCCATCCCAGGTGTCTACTGCTTACACGCTACACCTGCCTACTCCTTCAAAATATGATGGAGACCCAAAAACATGCAGGGGTTTTCTAAATCAATGCTCAGTTCATTTTGAGCTTCAACCTCACAATTTCTCTACTCATCGTTCCAGAGTGGCCTATCTCATTTCCTTGTTTTCCGGACAAGCTCTCGCATGGGCTTCCCTTCTGTGGGAAAGAAATGATCCATTATTACAAGATAGTGCCAAATTTACGTTTCGAAGTGTATTTGATGAACCTGGTCGTGTTATTTCCGCTGCATCCAGCATCCTCCGTCTACGTCAGGGTTCTTGTACTGTAGCCCAGTACGTCATTCAATTTTGGATATTAGCCTCTGAACTTCTGTGGAACACTAAAGCTTTAATTGCCGCCTTCTGTCACGGGCTTTCTGATAAAATTAAAGTTGCACTGACTACTCAAGAATTACCTACTTCTCTAGAAGATTTGATTTCTCTTTGCCATCGTGTAGACATGAGATTTCGTGAAAGAGAGTCTGAAAAAACAACTTCATTTAAAGCACCTCTTCGTTCAAGTCCTCAAGTTCGCCAAGTTTCATCTCCGGTGATACCTATGGAGATAGGTCGCTCCAAATTAACTTCAGAGGAGAGGGACCGAAGAGTAAAAAATAGACTTTGTATCTATTGTGCTGATTCTACTCATATGCTCAACTCATGCCCTAAAAAATAGGGAAATGCCAGGCCCTAACCAGTTCTGGAGAGGTGAAGTTAGGATCCCTGGAGTCCTCTCCATGTTCTACGAAATTAAAAGTTTGTGCTTTTGATGTTACTGTTTTCTTTGCTACCAAATCTTTCGTGTCCCAAGCACTTATTGACTCTGGAGCTGCAGGAAATTTTATTTCTAAATCCCTCGTGAATCAATGGTCCCTACCAGTGATTACCTTGAAAATACCTATTACTGTGACTGCTATCGATGGATCCCGCATTATTAATGGTCTCATCACCCAGAGTACGTCTCCAGTAACCCTTCAAATTGGTGTATTACACCAGGAAGAAATTTCATTTTTAATTCTTCCTGTTACTACCAGTCCGATTGTATTAGGCCTTCCATGGCTTCAACGTCATTCTCCCCAGATTGACTGGCACACTCCTCAAGTTACGTCTTGGGGGCCTGAATGTCATCATCGTTGCCTCTCTCAAGTCGTTCCTCTCAAGATACAGCAATCCTCCATTTCACCTTGTTCACCGGGACTTCCTCCTCAGTATGCTTCTTTTGCCGATGTATTTGATAAAATTCAGTCTGAACATCTTCCTCCTCATCATTCGTTGGACTGTCCGATTGATCTTCAACCTGGCAAGACTCCTCCCAGGGGTCGTGTGTATCCACTTTCGTTCCCTGAAACTCAAGCTACATCTGAGTACATCAAAGAGAATCTCCAGCGAGGATTTATTCGACCTTCTACCTCTCCCGCTGGAGCAGGGTTTTTCTTCGTAAAAAAGAAGGATGGGTCATTACGTACTTGCATAGATTTCCGTGGACTTAACGCCATAACTATCAAAAATCGGTATCCCATTCCATTAATTACTGAGTTATTTGATCGTATCAAGGGAGCCCGGATCTTTACCAAGTTGGATCTTCATGGTGCCTATAATTTAATTCGAATCAGGTCCGGTGACGAATGGAAGACAGCTTTCAACACCAGAGACGGGCATTATGAATATTTAGTAATGCCCTTCGGGTTATGTAACGCCCCCGCTGTTTTCCAGGGTTTCATTAATGAGATCTTCCGGGACTTGCTATATGTTTGTGTCGTCGTCTATCTGGACGACATATTAATCTTTTCTCAGGACCTGCCTTCTCATCATCAACATGTGCCAGAGGTCCTTTCCAGACTCCGGAAAAATTCATTATTCTGCAAGTCAGAAAAATGTTCATTCGAGTTGCCCCAGATTCCATTTATGGGATATATTGTCTCCGGAGTTGGTCTTCAGATGGATCCAGAAAAGGTGAATGCTGTATTACATTGGCCTCAGCCAACTACTCTTCGTGCAATTCAGCGTTTTTTAGGTTTTGCCAATTACTATAGACGCTTCATTCAAGATTTTTCCTCGATTGCATCTCCTATTGTGGCCCTAACTCGTAAAGGGGCCAATACTAAACAATGGTCCTCCGAGGCCCTTCAAGCCTTCCAGTTTCTCAAAGAGTCCTTCTCCTCTGCTCCTGTTCTTCGACAGCCTGATGTGACGCTTCCCTTCTTCCTAGAGGTAGATGCCTCTAATGTTGGCTTAGGAGCCATTCTCTCCCAAAGATCGGAGCAACAAAAATTCCATCCTTGTGCCTTTTACTCTCGGGGTCTTCTGCCTGTGGAGAAGAATTATACCATCGGGGACAAGGAGTTGCTGGCTATAAAAGTAGCATTAGAGGAATGGAGATATTTGTTGGAAGGAGCTCGTCATCCTGTGACAATTTTTACTGATCATAAAAATTTGTCATATTTACAGTCTGCTCAATGTTTGAATCCTCGTCAAGCAAGATGGTCTCTTTTCTTTTCTCGTTTTGAACTAATCATAACCTTCAAACCAGCTGCGAAAAATAAAAAAGCAGACGCCCTATCTCGAGCTTTTGTGACGTCCTCAGATGTTGAAGATGGTCCTAACCACTCTATATTAGACCCCGAATGTGTTTCTCTGGCTGCTTCTTCCACTAAGCTGCTACCATTTGGGAGAACCGTCGTGCCTCCTGCTCTTTGGAAGAAAATCCTTTCGTGGTTTCACTCTTCTCGTTTTTCTGGACATTCTGGTGAACGCAAGACTTTTGAAATTCTTTCTCGAAGTTTCTGGTGGCCTTCTATGAGGAGAGATGTCAAAGATTTTGTGGCTGCTAGTGAATTGTGTTCCCAGTTTAAGACTCCCCGCAGAACTCCAGCGGGTTTGCTTCAACCACTACCCATTCCTTCCAAGCCATTGACCCATATTAGTATGGACTTTGTTACTGATCTTCCTCCTAGTAAAAAGTGCAATACTATTCGGGTAGTGGTGGATAGATTTTCGAAGATGTCACATTTCGTTCCTTTGACCGGTTTACCTTCTTCATCTACTCTGGCTGATTATTTCATCAAAGAAATCTTTCGTATTCATGGATGTCCTTCCGAGATTGTTTCAGATAGAGGAGTGCAATTCGTTTCCAGATTCTGGCGGGCCCTCTGTAAGACCTTGGGTATCCGATTATCACTCTCATCCTCCTACCATCCTCAATCAAACGGACAAACTGAAAGGGTCAATCAAGATCTTGAGACTTTTATCAGGATGTTCTCTTCAGCCAATCAAGACAACTGGGTAGATTTGCTGCCATGGGCTGAATTCGCTCATAACAACATGTATCATGAATCATCTTCTAAAACTCCATTCTTTGTGGTTTACGGTCACCATCCGTCTTTTCCGGAATTTCCTGCCCTCCCTCCCACCCAAGTTCCTGCTGTAGAGACTGTGTGTCAGACCTTCAAAAATATTTGGTCTCAGGTCAGAACCTGTTTAAAGAAGACATCTGCCAGATATAAGTCTTTTGCAGATAAAAAGAGACGGGCTATTCCACCACTTAAAATCGGAGATCGTGTATGGTTATCAACCAAAAATATTTGTTTGAAGGTCCCATCTATGAAGTTCGCTCCTCGTTTTATTGGTCCATATAGGATCATTCAAGTGATAAATCCAGTTTGTTTCAAACTTCTACTACCTAAGAACCTTCGTATTTCCAATGCATTCCATGTGTCTTTGCTCAAACCTCTTATCATCAACCGTTTCTCGGTCCCTCCTTCAGCACCTCGGCCAGTTCAAGCTCATCAAGAGGAGGACTTTGAGATTACTCACATATTGGATGCAAAAATTTCGCGAGGAGTGCTTCGCTTCCTCGTTCATTGGAAGGGCTTTGGTCCTGAAGAGCGTTCATGGATTAAAGCAGAAGATCTCAACGCTCCAGCTCTTCTTAAGAAGTTTTATTCCAAGTTTCCGGACAAACCCGGTCCATGTGTTCTGTGCCCACCTTTAAGAGGGGGGGTACTGTCACTCACCGGACTGTGAGTGCCATTTCTCCTGTGTTCAGGAACCGTGGCCGTCCGCCATCCTGAGGGTCTGCGCATGTGCAGCCCTTATGAAACCTTCAGTACCTGTTGCTTTTAATTGATTGGATGATCAGACAACCCTCCCTATTTAAACCACCTGTGAATATTACCTGGGGGTCTGATCTTGGAGTCTCATTCCCCATGAGCCTCTGAAGGTGTTCCTGTGTTTCCTCGTGTATTCAGCTCCAGCTGATTCCTGTCTACTACGATTGTGGTTTCCAGACCACTTCAACTCTTCTGTGTTCATCGTGTCTGCACTCAGCTGATTCCTATCTGCTACTGCTGCCGGATTCCAGTCCGTCTCAACTCTTCTGTGTTCATCCTGTCAGCTCTCCACTGATTCCTATCTGCTACTGCTGCCGGATTCCAGACCGTCTCTACTCTCCTGTGTTCAGCGTGTCTCCCCTCCGCTGCCTTCACTACTACTGCCGGATTCCAGACCGCCTCTACTCTGCTGTGTTCAGCGTGCCTTCCTTCCGCTGCATCCGCTTTTACTGCCGGATACCAGACAGCCTCAACTTTCCTGTGTTCATCATGTTTCCAGTTTTACTTACTACTGCTTCCTGAGTATTGCTCCGTTGATTACCGGTTACCTTCCTTGCGCTGCACCAACCTGATTACCGCTTCCATCCTCCAGTGGTCTCTCCTCCTGCCGGCGTTCAGCCGTTCAGGTATCCCTGCACGTCTCCTTGACAGCCTGCTCTCCTGAACCGCGGTATGCATACTTTCTATTGACTTTGCTATTGTATTGCATATCCGTCTGGACTGTGTTGTGTTCATCTCCGGAGTCTTCCATCTACTGAAGCTATTGTTACTATTGACTTTGTTTCCTATTACCTGGATCTCTATAGTGACTTTGTATACTTCAAGCAGCGCTTGTCAGTTATTATGGTATTGTGGTTATCATCGTGGGATCAAGTTCCGTGTGCCCCGTGTATCCTCTGCATTCCATTCATCTCCTCGTGCCCCTCCTCACATATATATAGCAGTGGTACAACTTGCTGAACACAGACCACTGACTCCTGTTTCCCATTGGCACCAGTTTCAAGTATCCTCTCACATAGCAGTGGTGCAACTTGCTGTACGCAGACCACTGACTTCCCCATTACCTACTTGCACCTGGAATCCATTCCTTCACTATAGACAGTGGTACAACTTGCTATACGCAGACCACTGACTTTCACTACCTCCTCTCTACTCCTGGACATTCCTCCTCACTATAGCAGTGGTACAACTTGCTGTACGCAGACCACTGACTCTCCTCACGTTTACTTGTCCATCTGGTTCCTCGTGTACATACATCTAAGTCATTACCAGTTGCTGCTAGTCATAGACTTTCCTTGAGCATTCTCTCACCATCTGCTGATTCTCCTGTTCCGTTGTCACCCTGCTACCAGAGGACCATAGTACCAGCTATATTACTCTGGTAAGAACATCATCTGGTGATATCCTGGGCAAAGACTCCTACTGCCCGTGACACTGAGGCTGATGCCCATACTTCCATATCTGGTTCCACCTGCTGCTATCCAACACTGAGTTGTTGCTGTGCTCCGTTCCTGCGTTGGCCGTATCTGATTCCACCTGCTGCTATAAAGCACTGAGTTATTGTTGTGCTCCGTTCCTGCATTGCCTGTGTCTGGTTCAAACTGCTGCTATATGACACTGACTTTTCTCAATTCCTGCATTGGCTGTGTCCAGTTACATTTGCTGCTAAAGTGTGCTGTATTACTGCGTGTGCTCCGTTCCTGCATTTGCTGTGTCCAGTTATCTACACCTGCTGAACTTTTGTGCATTGATGGTATTAAAGAGACCTGAATGCTGAACTGTCTTCATTCCGTGTTGTTGTGGCTGTGCATCCTGTAACAGTGTTGGTGCTGTATGGCTTCAGCTTCTCCCTGGTGTTTGCCATTTCAGTTCCTTAAGTCCAGCTCACTGCAAGTGTCAATGCTGAACTTTTTCCAGCTTGTCCACTTTGTTGCCAGTAATTACTGATCCAATTAGGATGACATCTTACTGCAAACAATGGCGCTGATTTTTTTTGCAGCTTGTCCATTTCATGGCCGGTGATTTCTCATTCAGGCAGTGGATGTATTCTATTACAAGTAACAGTGCTGTAAATTCTGGCAGCTTTTCAGCTCCTTTATGTATTAGAACTTATGATTATCATTCAGGGTCTGTGAATACATGCAGTTTGATTCAGTACTAACTGCTTGTTAGTGTCATCCAGGGGCGGATTGGGAACTTAAAGTGGTCCTGGAAAAAATTCTGGAAGTGGCCTCACATGGGCGGGACCAAACAAACGATGGGCTGGACCAACACAAAAGTAGGCGGGATTAACTCAATTATCCATAACCACATCAATTATTAGTGGCAGGTGAGGCTAACGCAAAACGCAGTGGTAGGCAGAGTCATAGTAAGCAGACACAAAGTAAGGCTATAAAGTATTGTGCTACACCCCAAGTATTTATGAATGTAGAACTGAAAACCGCCATGTAAGAGGAGTGTGACTACATTGTGTAAACAAAAAGACATTTGACACACCGCACAGACAGGCCATGCCAGCCTGCTATCTATAAGAAAGTCATTCATTCAAAGGTCCCTCTCCCCTTCCTATACCATCAAGCATTGCATTCTGACTAAATTGGTCCTCATGTGTGCGAGTATGTGGTAGGTAAATTATATTGTAATCTACACAGGGACTGATGTGCATGAATAAAATGCTGGTGTTCCATACAGATGTACAACATGTTCATAATATTTAAACCATAGATTGTAAGCTTGCGAGCAGGGCCTTCCATATATTGTAAGCTTGCAAGCAGGGCCTTCCATATATTGTACGCATGCGAGCAGGGCCTTCCATATATTGTAAGCTTGCAAGCAGGGCCTTCCATATATTGTACGCATGCGAGCAGGGCCTTCCATATATTGTAAGCTTGCGAGCAGGGCCTTCTCACCTCTTTGTCTGTTTTACCCAGTTTGTTTATTACTGTGTTTGCCCCCAATTGTAAAGCGCTACGGAATATGTTGGCGCTATATAAAAGATGATGATGATAAAGAGTTATAATAATAAGTAAACACTCTGCAGAAGAGGAACCGTGAGTTTCCAAATTTACGGGATAATTCATTCAATTCCTAATGAATTTACTTACAGTACCTGCTTAAAAGTGACCAGGTAGAGAAATAAAAGAAAGACGCCAGTGCTGGAATATTGCAAGGACAGCAGCACTGTCAGATGTGAGAATACCACTGTTTTGCAGTAGAATCAGATCATAAACGTGTAACATGGTCTCATAACAGGAATAAAATCCTTAAATACTACTAAATAATGAGGATGAAATTCAATTTCAGATGTTAAAAGACATAGAAAGATGACGCAGTAGGCTGGCAAGCAGATTTACTCCACAAGGAAATTCTGTTGCCAATGATGATCTGATATTAGCTCAGTACTCTCTCAGAGTGTTCAGTTCAGGTCACTTACCCATAGGAGTGCGCAGAACACTTCATTAGGGTGTGCACCCAGGGACACAGAGCATGGGATAGTCTGTGCCGCAACTTGCTGCTGGAAGGGTGTGTACAGCAACGTCTGGGTGGGGGGGGGGTGCCTAATAGTGCCCCCAGTTCATATAATGTTAAACAATAGTGCTTCCAGTTCATATAACACCAAACAATAGTGCCTTCATTTCATATAACACTAAACAATAGTGATGCCAAACAATACTGCACCCAGATGATAATAATCCACACAGTAGTGTCCCCAGATAATATTATGCCAAGTAGTGCCCCCAGATTATAAAATGTCACACAGTAGTGCCCCCAGATGATAATATGCCACACAATAGTGCCCCCAGATAATATTATGCCACACAGTAGTGCCCCCAGATAATATTCTGCCAAGTAGTGCCCCCAGATTATAAAATGGCACACAGTAGTGCCTCAGATGATAATGTTACTTAACACAAGATCATTATCTGCCACCTTCCCACAGTATTAAGCATAAGATAAAGCAGTGCTGTCTACCCTGTATTGTAGCAACAAACACATATGGCTAGCTTTAACCCTCTATAATCATCAGCCACACGCTTATAGTGACCACCCTGTTAATAAATCTGTTATAAATTGTATTTTATTACAAACTACAATTGTTTTTTTTTTTTATTAATAACATCAAGTATTAAAAATAGTTACAGAAATTCCTGAGATGTACAGCAGTAACATAACATATATAAATATAAGTAGGAGGAAACACAACACTGCCCAACAATATATTTACAATTAAAAGTCAACTGTGCACTGGTCTGGTATTGTAATGATGTTAATTTTTTACATTTCTTATAGGGAGGTAGGGGGTATAAGGCAGTGAGGATAAAGGGGTATAGTACAGGGTTAAAGGAGGGAGGGTGGGGGAAATTGGTGAGGAATGTGGGAGAGAAAGTTCATAAGATAAGTATGGAGGGATGGTCTAATCCTGTCCCTGGTTTGTTACTTGTTAGAATCGGAGCAGAGACTGATTATTATTATTATTATTATTAATATTTATTTATAAGGCGCCACAAGGCATCCGCAGCGCCGTATAGAGACAAACAAAATCACAGTACAATGGGAGACAGCACAGTACAGTAAACACAGCAACTCAGTACGCTCAATGCACAGCTAGAGAGGGCGGGGAAGGGGGAGGGAGGATCCGCAAACGACGGGGCCCAAGAAGGAGGGCGCGGAAGACAGGGAGACCCCCAGGGGGGAGGAGGGAGCGAGAGTGGACGTGGGGTGGAGGACCCTCGAGGAAAAAGTGGGGTTTTTAGGGCCCGTTTGAAGCTGGACAGATTAGGGGAAGTTCTGATGGAGGGAGGGAGCTTGTTCCAGTGGAGGGGGGCAGCGCGGGCGAAGTTTTGGATACGCGCGTGGGAGGAGGTTATAAGGGGGGAAGAGAGGCGACGGTCAGAGGCAGAACGGAGAGGGCGGGATGGAGCATGAATAGAGAGGAGGGTGGAGATGTAGGGCGCAGTGGAGTTGGCAAGGGCCTTGTAGGTGAATGTGAGGAGCTTAAAGAGGATTCTGAAGGGGAATGGGAGCCAGTGAAGGGCTAGGTAGAGGGGGGAGACAAAAGAGGAGCGGCAAGAGAGGAAAATAAGCCTAGCTGCAGCGTTAAGGACGGATCGAAGGGGATCGAGATGAGAGTAGGGGAGGCCAGTGATTATGATAAGAATCCCATGGGGACCATATTTGTAGAAGGATACGGAGGAGCCCCTCAGGATGCTGGTGATATGTTCCATCTGGTAGGTGTGCCAAACCCGCCCATAGACCATTTGTAGTGTTGGAGGTGTTGAAGTCGTATAATTGGATAAACAAAAGTATATTGGTTTAATATTGTTTAGCCATGCAAATGCGATCCGTACGCAACGTAACACGTGGCGTGGTGTGTTCGCACGGTAAAATACGCACGCACACTCGCATTACAACATTTAGTTATTTAGATAATTCATATTCATATTGGTTCCGTTACACTGTAATTTAGGAGCAGATAGTATTTGGTTTATTATTAGTCTATATATATATATATATATATATATATATATATAGTGATTATATGTACACTTCAGTGATATTCAAGGTTCAGGTTATAGGAAAGGTACCACGCCTGGTGTCATATTAAAGCCCTATTCATCAGCAGCTGTCCGGTGCAGTCGGCGAAGAGATCGCACATTGCATACTTTTGGTTATTGATATTAGAGAATAACCTTTGTATGATGCTGGCTATGAAAGGAGCAGACCCCCTGGAGAGACGACCCCCTCCTTTGGATTCCTTAGATTGAATCAGCCTATGATCTGTTTACCCTGAACCCACCCAACGTCTGGACCTATAGAAGCAAGCTACGTCATCTCTATTGTTCACAATGAAACACTGACTGTATATATAATAGCTGCATCCCCCACCAGCCTCAGTCACTTCTGACACAGTATTCTAAGCAGATATACTGTCCATTGGGTCCCGTGGTTGCGCAGCAAGCGCAATGCGATAAGAGCGCGGTATGTATGTATGTAACTTTTGGTATTGGCTGTACTGTACTTTATTATAATAACATAATGTATTGAATTGTTGACTATTTACATCTGCTAAAATAAACCACCATGTGCTTTGGAAACACATACAATTGATTGGGCAATGCTTATTTTAAAACGATAGAATTACTTTAATAATTTGGGGGCTCGTCCAGGAGTGATCTTTTGGTAGCTGGAAAGGACTAGTGGCCGAAGCTATCAGTCACTTCAATCAAGTTCCAACTCTTATTCTATTCAATTCGTTCTACCGAGTACCACTACTTTATGTTCACACTGGTTTATGGCTAATTGAAAGTATGTGATTTGTTACCACTACTCATACATTATACCTCTATTATCAATAACATGAATATCCCTATCATCTATTAAAACTCTAGGACTATCACATTGAATAACAAAAGTTTTCAGTATGACACAGTAATACATTAGACACATTTCAATACACCTTTACCCAGACATTTTTCATTGGTACACCTGTGTATACTTGAGAATCCTGCATGGTGGTAATTGGATGACGTGTATTTGTTTTACCTGGAGGAAAACCCATCAACAAGAAGGGTATACGGGATATGGTAGTATGTGGATTTTTATGTTGCATACGGTGTTATAGGTAATATACAGTATTCTAAGCTGTATATGGTGTGGGAATAGGTAGTATACAGGGTATACGGTGATATGGTAGTATGTGGATTTTTATGTAGCATACGGTGTTATAAATAATATACAGTATTCTAAGATGTATATGGTGTGGGTTTTATGGTAGTATGTGATATTTTGAGTAGCATACGGTGTATTGAAGAAGTACGTGATTTGAATAAGTAGTATACAGGGTATACAGTGAAAACAGATTTTGTGGAGAGCAAGGGTATCGAGGAGCTTATAGCCCTTTAGTCCGCAGTGATATTTCTGTGTTAGGAGGTGTGTGGGTGTAGCCTGTGAAACCATGCACGGATAAAAATCTCTAGTAGGTTCTGTTTGAAAGGAGAACAGGTAAAAAGTATTTTTTTGCTTAGCGTTGAGAAAAAGGTTGTTTTCACAATGGATGCGAAGCAAACGCTAGAGATAGTTTGTGTTGTGCTGCCTAATGAATGGCCGGTTAGTTCAGCAAGATTTCTCATGTGTAAGAAATATGGTGCATATGCAACAGCATATTGCGACAAGTGGGTCAAGATGACCAAAGATTGTGCTAGGCCTTTCCCAACAATAGGGAGTTTTAATTCAGAGGTGTTGAATAATGTTAGAGATAAGGTACTGTTGATTAAATCAACAAAAGTGAGAATTGAAAATGATGACTGTTTAAATCTGTGGCAACTTCAAAGGGGCATGTAGCAGGATAGCATGCAAAGCGAAAGGTAGCGCAGCAAAATGAAGTGAGCGCAAGCTGGAAAGTTTAAACAAAATGAAAAAAACTTATATAGATCATATTTGTATTTTAAGTTCACAAAAAAAAAATAAAATTGTGACTTAAACATAATTGCGTGTTTAAATTTTTGGCAGTATGCATCCGCCAATACCTTTGTGTTCCACAGCCAAAGTAGCCGACCAGAGCAGAGGGGAGGAGCAGTGCACGGCTCAGCCCCAAAACTATGGCTGACCATCAGGAAGTTGGAACATCTGGGTTTAGTACACAAAACATGGCTACAAGTAAAGAGGTGATAACAGTAATTACAATAGTGAATATTACAAAAATTGTAAATGCTAATATGTAGAATCAACTCATGCGAGTTGTAGCCTAGAGAAAAATGAATGTTTAGAAATATGGCAACATGATGAAATTTAAAACAAAATATAGTTGCGCCAGCGTTTAGTGCGTAAGGATTATTTATGAGTTATTGGAAAATGCTTAATGTTAAACTGTTTATAAAACAGATTGTAGGGGAACGGTCATTATCAAATGTTCTAAATGAAAAATCCATATATATAGTATGCATGTCCTTGGAAAATGATATTAGTGTAATGTGTAATGGAATAACGTGTATTATGAATTCTCATATTTTCTCTCTATTATATATAAATTTGTTTTCACAGGTCAGCAGCAGAAATCCTTGTTTGGTTGTTTGTTTTTCTCCTCCCCAATAGATATTAGGAGAAAAAGGGGGGGTTTGAAAAGTTGTGATAAGAAGATGCTAAAATCTGCGATTATTGGACGAATGACAAGACTCCATCTTACCTTGCCAAAGATTGACATCATGATGTCACAACAATGAAAGAAAATATTCTCTTAGACGTTTTTGACAGGGATAAGATATAGCCTAATTAGGAGTTGTTCAAATCTGTGTTTCACTATCCAGAGGTTAGCCTGGTGTCAGAAGCAAAATAAGGCAGACGTTTTTGTTTTATCTCTGCATAGTGGAATGAGTTGGAAGACATTTTGTATCTTCTCCAATAGTCAAAGATTACTGTGAATTGTAAAAATGTATCTGTATTACCACAACTAATTTCAAAATTGTATTATATGTATATCTTTGAGTCAACAATAGTCAACAAAATGCACACGGACACATTCTGGACAATCCATATTTGCATTAGAAATTATTGAGTAGATATCTGATTGCACCTTTGTCACTTGTGATATTGCACACACAGATTACTGTCTTTTAGAATTTCTCGTCATTTATGTAGGGTGTGGGATTTGTGAAAACGTATGTGTATAGTACAGTAGATTTTTTATAGTCTGGTGGTATATATATATATATATATATATATATAAAGAAAAGGATTAATTATGTAGACCTGGGAAATGTTTTGCTGTATAATAGATTTTAGAAAATGTTAAGTAGGTTGTCATATCTTGATGTTCTATTGCAATTTAGTTCAGAAGATTATCATTATGTCTTTACATTATGTGATTACATCTGGATTTATACTGGTCATTATATAACATAATACTGGATATATATTGTGAACAGTGTAACTTAGGTGAGGGATAGAAGTAAGATTGTTTAGAAGGGTTAAAGTTAGTTTATTGTTTCATTACCTTAAGAAAAAATGTAAAAACTGTAACTAGTAAGTTGTATGATGTCTTAAGTAATGTTTTTAAGGAAGAAGATGTACCCACAGTCATTTCAGGCATTGCCCATGCCAGTAACATATACAGACAAGGAAAGGGAATGGTTCCACCAGCAGGGGCAGTAGCTGAAATTGGTAAGAATAATGAAAAGGTTATCAAAGGGGGAGACATTCATTGTACTGCAGCAGCGATTCCAGCAACTAGTTCAGAACATAGTGATTTGGTAGGCTTATACCCTATCCGCACAACAGCAGTTCCCAATGGGAAAGCGGACAGAGATGGTGTAGTTCCCATGAAACAGGTAGCAATGTATTCTCCATGGACTAAGACGGAACTATTTACAATTATGTCTGATTTCCCTGATCCTAGAAAAGATTTGGCCAAGTGTCAGAAATTTATTAGACATTTAGGTAATGCACATGAGCCTACTAATAAAGATTGGCGAGGGTTGTTTAGAGCTTGTCTTCCACTCGATACTGATATACAAAAGTTCATTAAGGGTTGTAGTTTGGAGAAGGATAAACCTTTCACTGAGGATGACAATCAGGATAATATTGGACGTATAATCAAAGAGTTGGCCATATATTTTCCAGTGACTATGGAATGGGGCAAAATATACAAAATTAAACAAAAAGGTAATGAGAATACAACTGATTATTTTTCAAGGGCTCTAGCGGCCATTATTAAGTACACAGGAATATTGGATATAAGGGTAAATCCACATTACAGGGAGGTAGCTGTTGCAGTACTAATGGACGGCCTCCGGGAGGATCTAAGGACCTGGATACAAACCTCTTTTCCTAATTGGAGAGGTCTCACGGTAAATGATATTAGAGAGCATGCTATAGAACATGATAAAAATATATGTAAAAAGGAAAAAGCACAGAGTGATAGGTTAATGATGTTGAGTATCCAGGCATTAGAAAAACTACATCCACAACCTCAGAATTATAAAAACCACTATATGGGACAAAAGAAACAGAAATCTTTGAAGTGTTTTAACTGTCTTAAGAAGGGACATTTGAGGAAAGATTGCAAAGAAAATATTAGAGCCAAGGCTAAGAAAATGGGGCACGAAGCAAAGAGACTTGGCCCATCTAAGGGGGAATCACACAGACACCCATAGAGCCGGCGCACACAAGTCTCAGAGATTTCTCAACAGTTTCCTGTGCACCTCATAGCAGCCAATGCTTAGGGGAGAACCATAGCTAACTTTAGAGGTTAGGTCAGTCCTGTAGTCCTACAACCAGGTGGGGTTTAAACTGTGGTAAGTATTAGTGTGCAGGGAACAGTTTTAAAAGGTAATCTGTGTTGATTTTGTTTTTGTTTTATGTTGTCAAATGTTTGTTTTCCTAAATCGCTGGCCGATGGAAAAGAATGGAAATGTTTGTTTTGTTTGCTGTTTTAAGATAACTATCTTGTTTTTCTTCTCACAGATAAGGGTACACAGAAGATATATAGACTTAGGGGTAAATGTATCAATCTGCGGGTTCTTCAACACCCGCGTGTTCTGCCTCTTCCGCGATTAAATTTCAAGCGGCGCTGCATTGTAAAGGGTTAACTTCCCTTTACAATGCAGCGCCGCTTGAAATTTAATCGCGGAAGAGGCTGAACACGCGGGTGTTGAAGAACCCGCAGATTGATACATTTACCCCTTAGTGTTTAAAAAGGGAGAGATAGAGAAATAGAAGAATTACTCTTGAAAGACTAATTAACAATAGACAAATGGAACACTCTTTGTTTTAGGCTGCAGTGTCTCATGATAATTTGTTTGGCTAAGAATCATTATCCAACAATGAAGTATATACATATTTTGCTCCAAAATATCGTTTATGTGTCTCAGATGAGTCATCAACAGTTAATTTTTACATTTCTTTATTATAAGTTAGGAAAGTCCGTTGAAAAGGTATGTAGTCAATGAGATACCGAGTTCTTAATGAACAAATGACGGATGAAACTGGATTGCACGGTTAAGACCCCCTAGTCATTCTTGGGAGGGATCATAGTTAAATGAATACAGCCATTTCCCCATAGAGTCAGAGTCCAATCCAGCTGTCATTTTGTTGTAAAAATCTCCCTTTCTGCATGTATGTTTGTATTCAAATCTTTGTATTCCCATTATTCATTGCTTTCTTATTTCTCATTCTCTCTCTTTCCCTCTCCCTCTCCCTCTCCCTCTCTCTCTCTCTCTCTCTCTCTCTGCTCTGGTAGAGACAAAATCAGACACAGTCTCATCAAAGGGGCTAAGACATTTTTTTTATTTTTTTTTACATAAGACAAGTTCAGAGATACACACACTAGATTAACATGAGTTACAGAAACAGTCAGGGGTTTTGTTTTCATGTGTATAGAAACTGCTGATTTTAAGCAGAAAGGTTCTGTTGTGGAAATACGATTCATGTTTTATAGATTGCATATCTGTTTTGTTTTTTTTGTTTTATGATTCGTGCCTCCTGTACAAAAATGTGCCTTTATATGGAGGCACAAAGGGTGGATAGGAGATTGCTGGAAGTTAGGCATACAGATATGCATCTCTGTATAGAACATTGGAGTAGGATTTTTACCACAAGATACGACATAATGTGAAACCCTAGAAAATGTAGAATTTTCATGTTTTATATTTTTTTACTGTTAGACAAACATGTACTGGATACTGTTATATTTGAAGAAAGTGTTATAGAAATAGACCCCTTTGCCTTTCCCACTTAGTCAAGTAGCTGAATGTGAGGTACTGAGAATGACATGTGAATTGGCAGAGGGAAAATCGATTGATATACATTGGTCTTCAGCATTTTTCTAGTCTAGGGGGCGATGTTGAGGTGACTGAGAAATCGTTTTATAGCAATACCAGCACATGATTAGGACACTACATAGAGGACTTTATACAGTGACACAGTTACCAACTGAAGTAGCTGCTAGTAAGGTCCACACTTACACACACGACCATACATGGCTGGCACACCAGGGCGAACATAGCTTTCAAATAGACAGCAGGGTTTTATGTGACAGTTAAAAAAATCTATGTTTTGTTTTGTTTTTCGTTGTATTGTTTTAGTTTTAAAATATTAACACACACACATGCACGCATACACATATTGGTTAATATATAAAGATTTGTGTTACCTGAGGAATAAACTGTCTGGAAGGTGAAGAGATGTGGTGAGGAGTCTGGCGGACTCTGGAAAGATGGACAAGGTAGACCAATAGAGCCATCCCATATCCCTCCTGCTGATGGGTTTTCCTCCAGGTAAAACAAATACACGTCATCCAATTACCACCATGCAGGAAGGATCCTCAAGTATACACAGGTGTACCAATGAAAAATGTCTGGGTAAAGGTGTATTGAAATGTGTCTAATGTATTACTGTGTCATACTCAAAACTTTTGTTATTCAATGTGATAGTCCTAGAGTTATAATAGATGATAGGGATATTCATGTTATTGATAATAGAGGTATAATGTATGAGTAGTGGTAACAAATCACATACTTTCAATAAGCCATAAACCAGTGTGAACATAAAGTAGTGGTACTCGGTAGAACGAATTGAATAGAATAAGAGTTGGAACTTGATTGAAGTGACTGATAGCTTCGGCCACTAGTCCTTTCCCGCTACCAAAAGATCACTCCTGGGCAGACTCTTAACCTGTCGTTTTTTGAAATGTTCTTGATCCCTCGTGAGATGAGATTGTAACTGGGAGGCTAGGTTAGACCTTGAGAGAAGGTAAATAGTGAGACAGCAACCAAGAACGTCCAAAACACTGTTTCCTGAAAGGTCACACTAACTGTCAGGATGTTGGATCGGGAGAGTAAGTTGTGGAGCAGAAATTTCTTAGGCTCAGGTTATTTGACAGACAGGTACCAGGTGTAGGCTACCAGCATCACGGCTTCAAGGGTAGCAGAGACACACTGGTGCCCATTCCACCCACTGCAGAGGGGCCAATACTCAGAGAAGGGTCCAAGGGCACTCATGAGTCTGTTCTGGAAGGCCTCGAATGCAGTTAGTAGCACCTGAGCCAAAGGCTAAGACTGTTGTCCAGCATGAAGTTGTAGT